>NC_053432.1:65996172-66296172 GCF_007990345.1 Gossypium hirsutum | reverse complement strand
GATCTTAACATATGGATATGAAGAAAGGGATTGATGTCTTTATCTGGAGTATAAGGGCAATGCCGTACATGTTTCCGCTTTATGTAAAGAGATTTGTTCTCTAGAAAAGTTGTTTTAATAGAATTGAATTTAGAATCAATGCCTTTCTTTCTTTTTGCATTCATCCTATGCTTCTGCATTTCATCGCATCATATGTATTAAATGTCACAAAAGAACCCTAATTTGTTAAAAAATATTTTAGTTAATCTGGAAACCGATAAAAATCCACCAACTAAACATCGTTACGGAACTCGTGCTAAGACAAAAGTTATGGATCAAAGATTGGAAAGACTAGAACAGCTCCAAAGAGAAATGCAAGAGCAGTTGTAATGCCTCAAAAATCTCGAAATCTCAAATTTTTCTTTTATTTTGTGCTTAGCATTTTCGGTTAAGTGCTAATTATGTGATGGTAGGTTTGAGTTCGAACCTAGAGGTAAAAGAAATTATAGTTTAATAATTAAAATTATTAAAAGGACCTTTTTGGCAAGTAGTGGGCTTTTAAATAAAGATAAGGGAAAATGACATAAAAAAGTATTGTGGAAGAGTGGCTAAGTGACGCCACTTAGAGTGTAGGGAGGTGGCGTTAGTAGCTAGCAAGGAGATCCAATGTTCGAATCTTAGCTTAGTGTTTTTAGAAATTTAATTTTAGCCTTCTAGAAGGATGGAAGTGGCGTGAAGATGGACTCCAAGGGGAGTGTTCAGAAGAGAAAATTAAGGAAAGGATCAAGGGGTTATCAGAGAGAAAAACGAGGAGATGAGAAGGGAGAAGTGATTGAGCCGAATGGGGAATTGGGCATGGGAGAATTCGACTATAAGGCTTATAAATAGGGGTCGAATGCTAGGGTATGAAGCTAATGCTGAATTTTCTTCACCCTATTACCAGAAACTTTTTTATCTAAAAGTCGAAAACCCTCTACCCTTCTTTTCTTTTTCTTCTTCCTTGTGCCGAATTCTATTATTTCTCTACCTCATTATTGACTTTTTTTTATTTTTAATTGGAGCTGAATAACCCTCTTTTGCCATACAAAATCGTAAAGGGCCGAACCTCTTTGGCTAAATACCCTTGGTGCAATCACTACTCCTTTTATTCCGGTCAAATCTAGTGTAAGTATTGTTCTTCCAATCGGTTTTGCTAAGAACCTATTACTCTTTCTTCACTCTTTCTAATCAACTGTGGTAGAGAATTAGTATCGGATCCCAGATATTAGCTCTCTGTCGAAATTGCTCTTTAAATGTTGCAGTTTTGGTAAGTATCCCTCTCTCTTATTGGCTAAGGTGGCCGAATGTTTATAGTTAGGTAAAGGGACTTGTGTTGAATACGAGTCATCTCTTATTTCGGTTTAATAGTTAAGATTAATGCAGATCTAAGGAGTACGTGATCAAGGAAAAGCTATTAGGGATTTGTGTTCAAGGTAAGGTTAAGGCGAGGTTTCGATTTTTAGTAAGATATGTATTAAATGTGTGATTAATCGAAGGGTGATAACGATTGTAGGTTTAGGGCTAAAGAGATCGCATCACGCTTGCTTACCAGGTGTGCACATACACTGCACACACACTATGAATCGGTAAAAGCCGAAATGCTGAAATACCAGAATGTAAGTTTTATGGATGTGACATGCATACATATGATGTTCTACTTAGGTTGCATATGAGGTGGGAACTATAGAACGGAGAAAGTATATCAGGATCGCATGGTTGCCTGACAATCGTGGATCCACTGACGGCTTTTAAAGCCCAATTTGTAAATGAAGGTAGTTCAGCAACCGGGCTACCATTGGTGTGTGGGCTGGGTGGGTCGATATTTATATCCCTACATGGTGTGACGGGGGACAGAGCTGGTGTGTAGCAGATGGATAATTTGGATGGGATTGTATTGCATGTTTGATGATTTCTCTTTGAATGCTTGTTTTTCATCAAGGGTTGTACACACTGAGTTTGCGAAAACTCACCCTCACTTTTATTTTATTTTCAGGTGATGCTCAGTAGAAGGTTCGATGTTTGGAGGGACTCTGGGTGGCCAGCTAGCAAGATAATTCGGACTTGTTTTTTTTTAGCATTTAAGTTTTTATTTCTTTATTAAGTGTGTTCAGATCAGCTTGTAATAAGGTTTTCATTATGTTATTATTACTTGAATTATTTGGTTTATTATTTTTATGCGATGTACTTATAAGAAGTTGAACATGGTTTCTTAAACTACAGTATGTTTTTCCACGCTTACGTAACTCAATTTTTAAAGGACATATTCATAAAATCATATGCTTCAAACAAGTGATGTTAAGGAGTTTTTTTTAATTAATTAAGGTTTCTTTTATTTTAAGAAAGGTTTTCAATGAAAACACGATTTTCGCTAAAACACTTCAATGTAACACGTCAGATTCGGCCATAATGTCTGGGTCGAGTTTGGGGTGTTACATTTAGTGGTATCAGAGCCCAGATTGCGAAATGCGGGCTGTGAAGTGGGCTTTATTACTTAATTTCTTTTTGTGTTTTAAAAAAATCAGAAAAGGGGAAGTCTTGCTAAGCAGCATACCGAGTCTCTGACATCGAACGAAGTAAGTAATTTTATTCTTAAATTTGTTTAAATTGTTATACAGTAGATAGTTAGAAGGCTACTTTAGACGATTGTGTTAGAATAGAACTGAAGCCCGTAGGATTTTGAAACTGTAGAGGATTTTCGAAAATAATATTCTCTCTAAATACTTTCATAAAACATCGGGTTAAATATTGAAACTAACTAAAACTTCATTTAATTTTTAATTCAGAAAATACATAAATCGACGATGAGTGCTAAAAGAGGTGCGAGAGGTCGTGGCCGAGGCTGCGGAGGTGTTAGGGCTGAATCGTTGGCATCGGGCCATATGCCTGATGTTGGAGTAGAAGAGCCTCCGGCCTCACCTGTGGCTGGGCCCAATAATGACAGCGAAAATCGGGAGTCTATTCCGGAGTGACTTCGATCAAACGGGGGTGAGATCTTTAAGGGCGTGGCTGGCGTGGCTTCTAACATGGCTTAATATTGGTTGGAGGCCACTGAAAGAATAATAGAGGATTTGGACTGCTCACCGGAACAAAAGCTGAAAGAGGCAGTGTCACTGCTTAAGAAAGAAGCCTATCAGTGGTGGTTGACTGTGAAAGAGGGTATTCAACCTGAGCAAGTCACTTATGAGTTCTTCAAGGTTGTGTTCCAAGGGAAGTATGTAGGAGCGAGTTATGTGGATGCTAGAATGAAGGAGTTCCTAAACTTGACCCAGGGAAACAAATTGGTGGCGGAGTATGAGGCGGAATTTCTGCGCCTTAGTAGGTATGCAAGAGTTATAGTGGCAACGGATTATGAGCGTTACGTTAGATTTGAGGATGGACTAAGAGTTAGCCTCAGGGTATTGATAGCTCCACAAAGGGAGCGAGTTTTCTTGAAGTTGGTAAAGAAAGGAAATATAGCAAAGGAGGTGAAGCACGTTGAATACCTGAATCGGGAAAAAGAAAGGGGTAAGAATAAAAGGAAGACTGAGACTTCTGGTGTTGGAGAGAGGCCTAGGGCTTTTAAAATTATTAAAGAAATTATAGTTTAATTATTAAAATTATTAAAAGGACCTTTTTGGCAAGTAGTAGGCTTTTAAATAAAGATAAGGGAAAATGACATCAAAAAGCCTTGTTGAAGAGTGGCTAAGTGATGCCACTTAGAGTGTAAGGAGGTGGCGTTAGTATCTAGCAAGGAGATCCAAGGTTCGAATCCTAGCTTAGTGTTTTTAGAAATTTAATTTTGGCCTTTTAGAAAGATGGAATTGGTGTGAAGATAGACTCCAAGTGGAGTGTTTAGAAGAGAAAATTAAGGAAAAGATCAAGGGGTTATTAGGGAGAAAAACGAGAAGATGAGAAGGGAGAAGTGATTGAGCCGAATGGGGAATTGGGCATGGGAGAATTCAGCTATAAGGCTTATAAATAGGGGCCGAATGCTAGGGTATGAAGCTAATGCCGAATTTCCTTCACCCTATTACCAGAAACTATTTTCTCTAAAAGTCGAAAACCCTCTGTCTTTCTTTTCTTTTTCTTCTTCCTTGTGCCGAATTCTATTCTTCCTCTACCTCATTGCTGACTTTTCTTTCTTTTTTCTTGGAGCTGAATAACCCTCTTTTTCCATACAAAATCGTAAATGGCCGAACCTCTTTGGCCAAATACATTTTTTGCAATCATTACTCCTTCTACTTCGGTCAAATCTAGTGCGAGTATTGTTCTTCCAATCGGTTCTGCTAAGAATCTATTACGCTATTCTTTCCTCACTCTTTCTAATCAAATTTGGTAGGGAATTAGTATCGGATCCCGGATCTTAGCTCTCTACCAAAATTGCTCTTTAGGTGTTGTGGTTTTGGTAAGTATCCCTCTCTCTCATTGGCTAAGGTGGCCGAATGTTTATAGTTAAGGTAATGGGACTTGTGTTGGATACGAGTCATCTCTTATTCCTGTTTAGTTGTTAAGATTAATGCAGATCTAAGGAGTACGTAATCAAGGAAAAGCTATTAGGGATTTGTGTTCAAGGTAAGGTTAATGTAAGGTTTCGATTTTTAGTAAGATATGTATTAAACGTGTAATTAATCAAAGGGTGATAACGATTGTAGGTTTAGGGCTAAGGAGATCGCATCACGCTTGCTTACCAGGTGTGTACATACACTGCACACACACTATGAATCGGCAAAAGCCGAAACGCTGAAAAGCCGAAAGTTTGGCTACGGTAGTCTTGCGAGTGCGCGAACACTCGTAAAAGGGAGACCAATAGGTTGCCTAAGACCCACAAGCGATTCCGTGGACTTGGGTTGTGATTTGGCCATACGGGCCAGAATGGGCTAAATGGGCTTGATGGGCTGTTGGGCCCATAATAGGCAAAAGCTGAATATTGATGCTATGTGATAAGAATTTGTATTTGAGCATGAATATGAATATGACTGGGTCTAACGGGCCATATAAATGTGATTTGGGCCTAATGGGCCATATACAGGTGATTTGGGCCTAATAGGCTATACAAATATGATTAGGCTTAATGGGCCAGATACAGATATGTGAATTTGTTTGGGCATTGTAAGGGGTTTTGGGCCTAGTGTATGATAACTACATAAGACTTAATTAATATATTACGACCGTGGACAAGTTAAAGGGTTAAGGTGTGGCAACGGGTATATACATGTCTAGAGCTAGATCTAGGGAGAGCTTGGTACTTAAGCGGTCTTAATGACTCACCTCATTTTCTCTGGAATCCTACCTGGTGCATAGTATTCGTTCATCTTTGCTTGCGGGACTTGTTAACGGGTTAAGGTAAGTGAAAACCATAATTAAGGGAAAATTACTGAAATTCCCCTAAGGGCAAAACTAACCAAAATACCCCTAGGTGTTGAATGTAAGTTTTATGGACGTGACATGCATATATATGATGTTCTGCTTAGGTTGCATTTGGGGTGGGAACTATAGAACGGAGGAAGTATATCAGGATCGCATGGTTGCCTGACAATCGTGGATCCACTGACGGCTTTTAAAGCCCAATTTGTAAATGAAGGTAGTTCAGCAACCGGGCTTAATAGAAGGTTCGATGTTTGGAGGGACTCTTGGTGGCCGGCTAGCAAGATAATTCGGACTTGTTTTCTTTTAGCATTTAAGTTTTTATTTCTTTATTAAGTGTGTTTAGATCAGATTGTAATAAGGTTTTCATTATGTTATTATTACTTGAATTATTTGGTTTATTATTTTTATGCGATGTAATTATAAGAAGTTGAACATGGTTTCTTAAACTAAAGTATGTTTTTCTACGCTTCCGCAACTCAATTTTTAAATAACATGTTTTCATAAAATTATATGCTACAAACAAGTGATGTTAAGGAGTTTTTTTTAATTAATTAAGGTTTCTTTTATTTTAAGAAAGGTTTTCAATCAAAACACGGTTTTCGCTAAAACATTTCAATATAACATGTCGGATTCGGCCATAACGTCTTGGCCAGGCTTGGGGTGTTACTGTAGTTACAAGCACAAATGCAAGAACAATTGGCGAAAATCTAGTAAGATATGATGGATTAGATGCTAGAATCCCAGAGGAATATGATAAACCAATTAACACAACTACTGACTCGCGGGGTAGAAAAAGGAAATAACTCTGTGGTCAATGCTGGAGATGATAATGAAGAACCTCTTTACCCTTTGGGTTTTACCCCGACAAATGTTCAGATACAACCCGAGGTGTACCCTCAAATGCCATTTGTTACAATTAGGCCCCAACAGTTTCAGGCCGGTGTTTCGACGCTAATGAATTATCGAGCTAGCTCAGGCTCTAATCCGAGAGATAACCCAATTAATCCCGTTCTCCTCTATCTCGATAATGTGGTAGAAATAGAAAAGGCTAGGGTGAAGCTCTCAAAACAACTTGAAGACCGATGTAGATGGTTAGAAGAAAAATTTAAAGAAATGGAAAACGCCGATTATCATGGTGGAATCGATGCTAAGGATTTGAGCTTGGTTATGGACCTAGTGCTTCCCCCCAAGTTCAAAACTCTGGAGTTTAAGAAGTATAACGGGACTAGCTGTCGCGAAGCTCACATCACCATGTTCTGCAGACGAATGATAGGCTATGTAAATAATGACCAACTATTGATTCACTATTTTCAAGAAAATCTGGTTGGGGCAGCATCCAAATGGTACAACCAATTCAGCCGTGCCAAAATCAATTCATGGAAGGATCTAGCACAAGCTTTCATGAAGTGGTATAGTCACGTGACAGATATGACCCTTGATAGAATCACTTTGCAGAACATGGAGAAGAAACAAAATGAGAGCTTCAGGCAATATGCCCAAAGATGGAGGGAAGTTTCCATACAAGTCCAGCCACCTCTCCTAGAAAAAGAAACCATAATGCTTTTCATCAACACTTTAAAAGCTCCATTCATCACTCAAATGTTGGGAAGCACCACTAAAAGCTTCTCAGATATAGTGATGACCGGTGAAATGATTGAAAATGCAGTGAGGAGCGGTAAGATAGATGCGGGGGACAGCACCAAGAGATCAACCCCAAGAAAAATGGAGAATGAGTTGAATAACATGAGAACATACAACAAGGGTCATTCCAAGTCAATTACTGTGAGCCAGCCAAAGACAGTAACCACTACCTATCAGGTATCTACAAGACAAGAGTCCAATACAAGGACGAATATAGAAAGACCCCAGTTCACACATATACCAATGACGTATAAGGAGCTATATCAGAATCTGTTTGATGTACACGTGGTATCCCCTTTTTACTTAAAACTGATGCAACCTCTATTTCCTAAATGGTACAGCGCAAATGCTCAATACGAATACCATGCGGGGATTATCGGGCATTCAATTGAGAATTGTACTATATTTAAAAAGTTGGTCGAAAGGTTCATAAAAATGGAAATTGTAAAGTTCGACGACCTATTAGGACCAAATGTGGCAGGAAATGCATTACCCAATCATGCTGACCAAAGGGTAAACAGGTTAAATGAAGGTGGGAGTAAGAACATCAAATGTGAGGTTGCCAAAGTTAAAACCCCATTAAGACGAATTTGGAAAGAGATGGTAAAAAGAGGATTGATTGTACCGGATTCAGAGAAGAGATCTGAAGGGAAAATGAACTACTGTGAGTTCCATAATAGAAAGGGGCATGAGATCCAAGAATGCATCAAGTTCAGGGCCCTAGTGCAAGACCTGATGGATAATAAAGAAATTGAATTTTATGAACAGATCAGAGGCCTAGAGGGAATGTTGGGAATTTGAACATTAACGACGGATCTGAATAGGGAACCGGGGATAGGATCTTCCAAGCATTTGCCCTTACATATTTGGGAGTGTTTTGAGCAATGGGACTGTGGAAGAGATCTTTGTATTTCTTAGAGCCAATTTAGAGTAATATTCAAAACACGCTTGTTGCTTTAAGCCTAGAAGGAATAAGAATCATTTTGTGAAAAAGGCTTATGTCCAAAATCTTTATTTCAATAAAATGCATCTTTGCTATTATTTTGAGAAAATATTCTTTTATTCTATACAAACAATTATTCTTAGATTCTTTTGTTCTTTGAACTTTCTTTCAAACATTCTTTTATTCTTCATTAATGATCACACCATACAAATAATTATTCTTAGATTCATTTAAACTTTGAAATATTCCTTCGTACCTACAATAGGTCTCTAGATATCAACGACATGAGTGACGCTGCTACTGACCCAGAATCTCCTTTTGAACAAGATATGTGTCTAGAGGACCTTAAGTCTTTAAAGATGATAGAGATTGTAGCCTATCTCCTAATTTTTTAAGGATGGTGGAACAAGATTAGAAACAAATCCTACCTTACAAAGGGTTAATGGAAATCGCGAGCTTAGGAGCAGAGAAAGAGGTGAAGATCGGAGCCTATATCACCACAGAAACAAAGCGAGACGTCATTCAAAGATGTTTTAGCACGATCGTATCAAGATACGCCTGGGCTACTAAGATGTGTGGATGCTGTTAAGGCTAAGAAAATCTTAGAAGATGTCTATAAATGTGTCTGAAGAACATATACTAATGGTTTTACAATGGCCAGGGAAATCATGAGGTTCGGGTACTATTGGTCTACCATGGAAGGGGATCGCATCAGTTATGCCGTAAATGCCAAATTTATGGAGACAAGATTCATGTGCCTCCTTCATTTCTTGACAGATTTTCTTTATGTAGGGCATGAAAGTTATTGGGCTGATCTCGTCAAAAGCTTCTAGCAAACATCGTCATCTTTGTGGCCATTAATTACTTTACTAAGTGGGTGAAAGTCGTTTCATATGCCAATGTCACAAAGTCAACAGTTATCAAATTCCCTCCAAAAAGGAGATCATGTGCCGACAAGGAATGCTAGAGATGATCATATCTAATAATGCATAATTGCATGATTTCAAAAGTTTGCAGTCTGTTTAAGATTAGACACCATATTACCCCAAAATGAATGGTGCAGTAGAGGCAGCAAAAAAAAACAAAAAAATAAAAAAATAAAAAAACAAAAAAAGCAAAAAAGATCATGGGGAAAATGACCGAGACTTGTAAATATTGGCATAAGAAGTCACCATTTACCCTCTATACTTATCGAATGTCGGCTAAGACCTTCGCCGGGGCAATACCTTTCTCATTGGTTTATGGAATGGAAGTAATTTTACCCATTGAAGTCGAGATTCCTTCTCTCCAAACTTCAATTGAGTCAAGAATTGGATGAAACAGAATGGGTACAGTTTCAATATAATCAAGTGAACCTAATTAAAGAAAAGAGTTTGAAAGTATCCATCACAGTCAAATATATCAAAAACGAATGATGCGAGTTTATAACAAGAAGGCTTGCCCTAGAGAATTCCATGAGAAGGACTTAGTTTTGAAAGGATCCTTCATATACAAAATGACTTCAGAGGAAAGTGGATACCGAATTAAGAAGGACCTTATGTGGTAAAGAAGGCCTTCTCTGGAAAAGCGTTGATTTTAATCGATATGGATGGAAAAAACCTGTCTAATCCCATAAATTTAGATTCAGTTAAAAGGTTTTCCAAAAAAAAACAAGAAAAGGAAGATAGAAAAAAATAAAAAAAAGGAGAGGCCAAGGTGAAAACCCGCAAAGGGCGCATTGAGACCAAAGGGGTTTTGAATTCAAAACCCGTAAAGGGAAATTCAAATTTTAATAAAAAAGTGGGGCATGCGGTAGTCTTGCTATGCCTGAATTAACAAGGAGGAGGTATGCTACATCTTGGGTCATCGACAAAGTACTCTAGATCTCCTAAACACATGTCGAGCTTAAAATAGTCCTCAAGAAGTTTGTATAGAGAAGCTCAGGCTGCGATATCTGGGGCACCTAGTTTTCATCTTACCCATATTGAATTTGTTATCCTTGATTACTGTATTCGTTTTGAGCTATGCTCCCAATCAATTTTCTTCTTATTACATTTGCTATTTTTGATTAACTTATTCATTTCAAGTTAATTTCCTTCTTATTGCATTTGCTATCTTTGATTAATTTATTCATTTCGAGTTATGCTCCCAATCAATTTCCTTCTTGTCCATTGTTGTATCTTTTTCAAGCATTTTACATTGAAATAACGATTAATGGACTAATAATACTTTCACAAAAGAAGTTCTGCATATTACTCTGGAAGCTTTTAAATAATATAAGAACCTGAAATAAGACTATTGTTTGGAACTCACTAAACCTAAGGGTTGGAAATGTTTAAGAAGGAAGAGCCCAAATTGTGACTATTTCTTCGGGTTTCCTGTCAAAGATACCAGCTGAGCAAGAAGGCAGTGTAATACGTCAGTGACAGAACCTTGATGAACAACAAGCAATGTCAACCCAAGCATTAAAGGGGGATCATTCTCGAAAAAAATGATATTCTGCATTCATGTAAATTTTATGCATACACATCTAGTCATGATACTTAGAGAATGGTGTAACAGAGCAAATTGACTGAAGAAGATACAAATTCTATACCCCTGAATTGTAGTGGGATGGTTTGAAGAAGATACAAATCTTATACCCCTGAGTTGCAGTGGGATTGATTGAAGATGGTACAAATCCTATACCCCTGAGTTACAGTGAGATGGATAAAAAAAACCATAAATTTTATTTCCCTGAAGTTGCAGTGGAGCAAACCAGATGAGCAAATATGATTGTTTCTTCAGGTTTTCTGTCAAAGATACCAGCTGAGCAAAGAAGACAGGATAACACATCAGTGACAGAATCTTGATGAACAACGAGCAATGACAACACAAATATTAAAAAGGGATCATTTTCATGACATTCTGCATTCATGCAAATATCATTCATACTCATCTAGTTAGGATCATTCGATTCATTCTGATCATAGCATCCTAATCATTTGGCATAAGCATAGGCCCATGAAATCGATTCTACAGGTCATGTCCCCTAGAGGACGGTGTAACAAGATCGGTGAATCCACAAATCTCATCTCCCTAAAGTAACAGTGGAGCAGATTGAAGTCGTAGATCTTATCTCCTTGAAGTTGCAGTGGAGTAAATCAAAGATGGCGAATCTTATCTTTCTGAAGTTGCAATGGAGCAGATTGAAGCCACCAGCCTTATCTCCCTGAAGTTGCAGCAAGATTGAAGACAGCGACTCTTATTTCCATAAAGTTACAGTGGAACAGATTGAAGCTACAAATTATGGCGGATTTTATCTTCCTAAAGTTGCAGTAAAGCAGATTGAAGCCACCAACCTTATCCCTCTGAAGTTGTAGTGGAGCAGGTTGAAATTACCAATTCTGATCTCCTTGAAGGTCCAGCAGATTAGATCGAAGCTACAAATCTCTTCTCCCTGAAATTATATTGGAGCAGATCGAAGCCACAATCCTTATCTCTCTGAAGTTGCAGTCGAACAGGATAAAAATACACAAACCTTATCTTCCTGAAATTGTAGTGGAATAGGTTGAAATTACCAATCCTTATCTCCTTGAAGTTTCAGTAGAGTAGATCGAAGCTACAAATCTCTTTTCCTTGAAATTACATTAGAGCAGATCGAAGCACCAATTCCTGTACCTCTGACGATACAGTGGATTAGAATGAGGTTAATTGAAGAAGAAGAAAAGAAGCACCGAGACTCAGCAGGTCCAGGCAAAATTAGCCTTTTTATAGTCTTTACACCATTCTTGTTACACGACAATGAGCAAAGAGGGGCAGCTGTAATAGGCCAATTTTGGCCTGAGCTCGAAAAAAAAAATATAAAACCAAATAAAATGTCTAACTCCAGTCCATTACAAAACCAAACCCAAAATAAAAATTCCAAGCCCAAAATTACAAGGCCTGAATGGCCCAAAAAATTAAACACCCTCAGAAAACCTAGCCCCAACCTAGCCTCTTCTAGCGTCACTATTCCCACACGCGGCCCTCGCCACGACCTTCGTACATCCATGTCTTCACCCAGTACCTGCAGACCAGACGAAAACGAAGGACAACAGACAGAGGCAAAACAAAAAACAGTAGCAAAAGCTTGTATTTTTTGGCTATAAAAGCCACCAAAAACACAATGTCAAGATACATACACTTACAATAGAGAAATAAAAAAAAAGAGCAATCAAAAGAGAACAAAAATTTCTAAAGGTGGTTCTTTTTTCTTCTTCTGTTTGTTCTATTTTTTTTCTTTCTTTATTTTTATCTTCATTTAAAAAAAAAGACAGAGTAAAAAGAAATCGGAACTTACCCTTTGTTTTCTTTGATTCCGCAAAAAAAATTGACTTTTGGCCCTTCGACAGCCATGAACGGCGGCACCGTCGCCGGCGACATGTGGCTGACACGGCGGGTAGTGGTCGGATTATTGGCCTGGAATCGGAGGGGCTAGAGAGGATAAATGAGGGTTTTATTTTTTTAAAGAGAATAGCAGATTGGATTTTTAAAAAAAATCTTTGGTTTTGTAAAACAAGCTAACAACATCGTTTAGGGCCTGTTTTAGTGGCCTCAAAACGGCGCCGTTTAAGGCTACCTACGTGCGACCCAACCCGTTCCAGGGGGATCCGCGTATTTTTGATCATTGGGCTCTTTATGCCCCTGGTCCCTCTGCTTTTCTAGGTTGTTTTGATTTAATCCTTTTGTCATTTCTTTTATTTTTTAAATCGAACCACAAAATTTGTTGCGCGTTTCAAATTAGTCCATGACCTACTAATGCGCTGAAAATAGACGCGTGTCCAGATTTTGGTTTATTTTTCGAATCTGTCCTCAATAGTTTAAGCACGTTTCATTTTGGTCCCTGGTAGCCTCTTCTGTTATTTACAATTTGTACCCGTACTTGTTTCCGATTGCAATTTAATCCTTAACTTTTTATAACTTCAATTTCTTTTATTTTTTTGATGTTTTAAATAACCGCTTTATTTAATATTGAAATTTAATATTTTATTTACTTCACATTTATTTTTAACCCTTTTTAATTTATTTTATCATATTTTTTACTTTTAATCTCGCTTTTTTTTATCCCTAATTGGTTTGATTTCAACCCTTTTTGTAAATTTGTCATTTATTTACTTATTTTTAAGTTTATATATATTATTTATTTTAAACTGTTTTATATATTATTTGTTGATTTTTTTAAAATTATTTAAAATTGTTTTATATTTTATTTACCTTAAATTGTTTGTATATTATTTTAATTCATTTTTCTTTGATTGTTAATATTGGTATTAAAGTAACATGTATTATGTGATTGTTGCCATCGTGTGTGCTAGGAATTATTTATTCGCATTTTCATATTATTATCATTCATTAATATAACATTATATTCATAAATCGTTATTCTATGTTCTATATTATCATTCCATCTCATTTCATCACTTCAAATTTGTATCCATAATAGTCTGTTTTATTCCAAATAAAATAAATGCACATCGTTTAAGTATTTTACTCGTTATTATTCAAAAAATAAAAATTTCAAAATAAGCAATATTTCGTATTTTGAGAAAACGAGAAATCGTACCCTAACTTACGGGGTTTCAATTTCTCGTTGAACCGCCAAATACCCTTTCAAATTAAAATACATGATTTTTAAATAAAGATAAAGACAATATTCCGTGTTTAGAAACTCGAGAAAGTCGTGCCCGGGGTTTCGATTCTTCTTGATGAATTTAAATAACCGAATATCCTTCTAAGTTAAGACACGTGAGATTTCAAAAAATAAAAATAAAAATAAAGACAAGCTCATTCTCAAAGGTCCAAGGTGTCGTGTCTTAACTTACGGATGTGACCTTTTGTTATCTTGAGACGAGATGATCTTTAACGTTGTTTTGATTTATTCAAGCCCTTTTTAGTAAAATTAACATTAATAAAAAAGGGATCGTAATGCAATTTCTTTCGAGTTTTTAAATATTTGATGTTAAAATATTAATTAATCAATTAGGTACCAATTTTGGGCGTTACGATGGTGCTAATCCTTCCTCGTACGTAATTGACTCCCGAACCCATTTTCTCGAATTTCGTAGATCAAAATTGTTGTTTTAGTAAATCAAAACGTTCTATTAAAGCGATCAATCATAAGGTGATCCGATCACACCTTATAAAAAAAAGGATTGGTAGTGACTCCCGTTTTTTCGTTTTCATTTTCAAAACAAAAAGTCGACCGTTTTTCAAAAAAATGGTTTCAACAATTATAATAAAATATTTTTTTGAAATTATAATTATATAATTTTTTGAAAAACTTCATAAATTTCTAAAGAGAGAAATCGCCGGTGCTGCGTTGTACGAACAAAACAAACCCAGACTTTTTCTTAACACTCGTTAATCTTCTTTAGATAGTTTTGACTACATTTAATCAATGCATTAATGCATTTAATGGGCCAAGTAAAGTAACTAGATAAATTTTTAGTTGACTATGTTATCATTTGAATTGGATTATAACGAGGAAATTTTGAAGTGAAGTGACGTACTTAAGGTAAGGAAATTTGGTTTTGGATGTGTCAATACCAAAAAGGCAATGATGATGATAAACATGGATAAGTAGGATTTTGGAATGGAGTATCTTGTAAACGTAAGTCATCTTGAACAATGCTATATAACGAAGAAAGGTAATTCATAGTAAGAAATTTTGAGTATGATTAACTGAGATTATGTTATATGAGTGCAAAATTTAGATGTCAATGTTACGTTGACCTGACCGGAAATGATGACGGTAATTGTTTGTATGAATTATAACTAGTGAGTATGAGTAGGAATTTTGGTGCCATCCTCATGCTCCAATGCGAAATATAAGGTACGTATATGAATCCTTACATGAGAGTTGTCACATGATGCTATTATGAAAATGTGTATACGGAAATTTTTTGATCAGCCGCGAATTCATTGAAAGCTGCGAGCTTACCTAAAGACGTGAGCTCATTAAAGATGCGAGTTCAACCCAAGTTGCGAGTTCATCAAAGTGTGAACTATTAAGGATTTTGGCGAACCCTCAAATGAAGCGTGAGCAAGGTTCGCATTGAAATAATGTTATTAGGTACTGATTTATTCAAATCAGTTTGTGTACAAGTTTTATATTTGCTTTTCCAAGATGCTTTGGTAGGGTTAGTTGATTTCAACTATATATTGCAAATTTTTAGAATGAAAATTAATGAAAATATACAAGCAGTTTATTCCATCTACTAAGTGTTTTTTGCTCCTTAGTCATTTTTGTTCTGGTCTCGATTCAAAACACCAACAATGTGTTAGGGGTCATCATTTCAAAATTAACCTTACTGTTATTAGTGCATTCTTTAAGCATCATAGTGTTGAAAGTGATTATCAAGTTGATTATGACATTATAACTAGTGTTCTTACTAGTGGTTTGATTAAATCTTAGTCTAAGAAAGGAAAATTAATAACCAGCAGCCCTCTCATCATGATGGTTCTATAATAGGAAAATTAGGAATCCTACCACACAAAGTCGGTTCAGGGTGTTTCTTTCTCAGTGAGTTGGTCTTCAATGAGATTGTGGGGCGAGATTTAACTAATGAACAAAGGACATGTCTTCCTTTTCCCTATATGATATAATAGATCTTGAAAAGTTAAAAGGATACTACCGTAGCTGAAGACTTCCTCTTGAAGAATTTAATACATATATTCAACTTAAAGGAGGAAAGATGTTGATGACATTGCCAAGATGACTTTAGTAGATACGACATCAGCTGAAGTTGCAGGTGAAACAAAGGATGTTATCACACCATCTGCCACACATGACATTGCTACAGCCATTAAAGAACTGGTTCTACAACACTTGAAGGCAAAATTACATGTAGTCAATCTATAGATCAAGCTGCTGAATCAGGGGAAAGCTGCTATTTTTCAACTCTAATAGGATTTGCAAATCCTTTAACTTTCTCTTTTGGATTTTCCAAAAAGAGGGAGTAGTGATGAGGGGGAGTTGAGTTTGATAATCTTGAACTTAAATATTTAGATACGTTTTATTTTTAAATGTTGTTTAGTTTAAGGGGAATTTATTTTAGGAGAATTTTTTTTTATGCTTATGGTTGTGCTTGAAGTATTCATGCTTGGGTTTTTCAAGATGATGATTTGAAATGATTGTTGCTGGATATTGTATATATGCATGTTGTGAATTATTTGCTGCCTCAGAGTTTTGTCAAAAATGCTAAAGAGGGTGATTGTTGGTGCACAAACTATGGAACATCCCATGGCTGCAACTGTTGGCAATTTTGACCATAATTAAAACTTCCTTTTTTTAATAGGTTTTTCAGAAACAAATTTAGTGGTAATTCGTTCAAACATGTGAGTTATTCCTATTTTATGATAATTTTCTTTAATGTTTAAGTTGATTCGACTAAGAATATCATTTCATATGAGAATTTTGTTCAACATTTATTGAAAATTATTCATGAAAATATTATAAAGGATATTGGAGAATAAATATGATGTTAATATCCAAGGTAAATCTTGGCTTTTGTTCAAGAAGATAATGGGGCAAATTTTGTGATAAATTCCAAAGCGTTATATGGGATTATTGAAGATAAATTCTTATACCCCTGAAGATCCAGTGGGATGGAATGAAACTCTTTGAGAAAGAGAAGTACCAAAGAAGCCAAGTTTCGGGCAAAATTGGCCCTTTTAAAGTTTTTACTCCATTCTCGATACACGACAATGAGCAAAGAGGGGCAGCTGTAATGGGCCAATTTTGGCCTGACCCGATTTATCAAATAAAACCCAAATAAATAATTAAATAAATCAAATAAAGTCCAAATTACAAAACTAAAATAGCAGGCCCAACTTCCACATCAAATGACCAAACAATAAAAAAACCCTAAAGCCTACCTAGCCCAACAAACTAAACATTTTCAGCAGCAAAAAACCTAGTTGCAGACTTTCAGCCGTTGCTCCTCTTACGCGAGCCACCACCGCCACACAATAGCCCCCCTCCATGCGCCTGACACTCATCTGTCACCTGCAAAGAAAGATTAGTGTAACACCCCTATCCCGTAACCGTCGCCGGAATAGGTAAGGGGCATTACCGGACTTGTAACTCATGTCAGAACCGTAAAATTTTGAACTTTTTCTTGAAATAAAGATCATTCATTTAAATAAGTACTAAGCACAGCCAGGGATAAAATTTAAACTTCTCTAAGTAAACATTCAAAAGATGCCATTTTCGCATGGCTTATATACATTAACCAAAATATTCTTCCGCCACTAGTCTATTCTATACATGCCATAAAATAATTCAAAACATAACAGTAACAAGCAGTGGTAGTGATAGTGTGACTAGTTGCTGACGATCCCTGAGCCTGTAGCTTCCAAATGAGATCTATAAAACAGAGGAAACAAAGTAAACGGAGTAAACATTACAATGCTTAGTAAGTTTTAAGCAGTGTCAACAGATAATAATCAAATTATAACATAGTTGTTCGTATTTTTATTTCACTCTTCCTTCGGGCATACTATCCCTTTACCGAATATGCACATCTCATCATATACAATAGGCAGATAAACTTTCACATAAAAGTGAGCTCATGTGACATAGATATATTGTATAATTTCACATAACCTCTCACACTGATCCGATGTCACATAATCATAAGAATAGTCTCATAGAGTGCTCACGTATGCATCACATAACTGCCTTATCATTTAGTTTAAATCAAGCTCACATATAAACTTGGAGTACATACCTGTTTAACCTTTCGCATTGAATATATTTATAAGCAATTCTTATTGCGAAGTCTTATAGCTTTAAACTCTACTCGGATTATCAGCGAGACCTTTAGCTCAGATGAAGTCTCCACACGAAGTCAGCGGGTCTTAACCCAGACATAGCCACCACATATTGTCATCTGGTCTTTAATCCCGAGTTTACATCATAGAGTTTCATACATATTTATTCACATGTTACAACATTCACATCGACTATCATATTTGTAATTCATTTACCTCATCAAATATCTAATAAAACACACCTTCCGCCGTTTGTCATTTGGCCACAATATATATATACACATCTCATACATTTCTCACATTAGCCATTTGGCTTTACCACATATCCATCTCATACACATTTCGCATTAACCATTCGGCTTCCCCACATATATACACTTCCACGTTCATCACATTGGCCATTCGGCCTTATCACACATATGCATGTTCACATTCATCACATTGGCCATTCGGCCTTATCACATATATACATGTTCACATTCATCACATTGGCCATTCGATCTTATCACACAAATGCATGTTCACACTCATCACATTGGCCATTCGGCCTTAGCACACAAATGCATGTTCACATTCATCACATTTGCCATTCGGCCTTAGCACACAAATGCATGTTCACATTCATCACATTTGCCACTCGGCCTTAGCTCATATATACACATTCACATCCATCACATAAAATCCTAAATCAAAATATAAATTTTCATGTATTCACATCACAATTATCCAAATATACTTCACATACCACATATACTTTCATTTTGTCTTGGCTGAATCTACATCTATCATTTTCCAATGAATAATTCAATTTCAAGCCATACTATCATTTCATATTTGAATACTTATAAACTTACAATTTCACAAATTTTAATATCAAAGGTCCATCTAACACTCATATATCATTTTATAATATCACAATTTAGAATTCACGTTTGGGTTTAATCAATAGCTTATGAGCAACTAAAACAAGTTTTATCCATGTTTACAACATAACCACAAATTCTCTACAAGCTGTTTTCCTGAGCAACAGTCGTTAAATTATTTGTAACTGGGGTTACGAAATTCCAAATTATGTGCCGCAAATTTTCCATGAAAATAGACTCGTATATCCTCTATCCACAAAAGTTTCAGAATTTTTGGTTTGGCCAATCAATACCAGATTTTTCTCAAAGTTTCCCCTATTTTACTGCTTGACTACTCTGACTACTCTTCACTAAGAATTTAATTTCTCATTGTACAGAATTCAAAATGTGTTTTCGTTTATTTTTTTGAAATTAGACTCATTAAGGAGTCTAAGCATAAAATTTTATCTTATAATCATTTTTGTACGATTTATAATGATTTTCCGAATACTGAACAGGGGATTTCGGAGCCATTCTGACTCTGTCTCACACAACTTTGAAAATCTCATTATCGGCAACCCCTTTACTTACACGATTTCTTGTATACGAAACTAGACGCATCAAGCTTTAATTACATAATTTATTCAGCCTTTATCTCAACTCCCACAATTTATGGTAATTTTTCCAAAACACGCTACTGCTGCTGTCCGTAGCAGATTTATACAATTTACTCTGTAAAGTTCTCATTCACATATTTAAAACATAATATCATATATGCCGTCATTTAGAAAAGTCATTGACCTTAACGTATATACATAATTCATATTCATCCCGTTTTAAAACTTAAAATTTACAAAGGAATCAAACTTAATTACTTAAGAACTTACCTCGGATGTTGTCGAACGATTTCAACGGCTATTCGATCACTTTTTCCTTTCCCCCATCCGACTTTGATCCTCTAAGCTCTTGAGCTAAATCAAACAATTTACTTCCCAAATCAAACATAGTCATACGGCATCCATGTACATTTTAGAACCAATTCACTTGAATTAATTGCCCACTTAAGTCTCTCATCATTTCATTTTCAAATTTGTATATTTGGTAAGTCACATTAGACCATTATACATATAGCTTTGATACATTTTATACTAGCCGAAATGTACCATCAAGATATGCTTTACTCAAATAATTTACCTTGGCCGAACATGTACAATGTTTTGTAGCTTAATAATTATAATATAACATCAAGTACTCATTTTACTCATGTGGCCGATTATATACTTAATACATTCTACAAATATGGTTACTTGTATTGACTAAATACCATTTTGTTTCAAGTTCAAAACTCGGCTAATACACCTATATACACTAGTAATCAAATACTAACATTTGCACTTCACCTTAATAGCTAGCTTAGCAAACCTTAATTTAACATATAATTGTTCATAACACAATTAAAGCATCCTCTCCATTCCATCAATTCAAAACACATACATTACTCAATAATATTCAAAATCATATTCGGCCTTAGTACACACTTGTTAGCCGATTTTTCTCCATTTAGCAACTAATGCACATATGTGCTCATTTGTTAGACTCTACTTCACCTAACTACCATTTCTCATCCAAATAACATGAACAACAACCATATTTCTCTTCTACTTCCTACCATGGCCGAATGCTCAAGACACCATACCATTTCAAATTTGGTCATGGGTTAAGCAAAGAGCTTAATGACTAACTCAAAAAAAATGCTAGAAATCCAAGAATCATCCTTGAACTTACCTTGATTTAGCTAACCACCATAGCTGAATTTTTTTCCAAGCTTTTTCTCTTCTAGTCACGGCAATGAGGAGCAAAGATGACAACTTTGGTTTCTCCTCCATTACCACATGTTTTATTATTCTTAATTCCTTATTTTATTTTGTAAACTAATAATGCTAATAGAAAATACATATTTTCATCCATGACCTATACCATGGCCGGCCACTACCTATTATAAATGGAAATTTGACATGCAAACCCCTCATTTTTATAACATGCATTAATAGGTCCTTATAGATTAACCTATCACATTTCAAAAGTGTCACACATAAGTCCTATTAACTAAATTCACATGCAATTAACTAAATCGAAGCTTAAAACTTTCACACATTCGTATTCACATATTTTAGACAATAAATATTATACTCAAATACTTCGGTAACTCGGTTTAGCGGTCCCGAAACCACTTTCCGACTAGGGTCAATTTAGGGCTGTCACAATTAGCACGCAAGCAGTAAAAACAAGGAAGAAAACGACAAAAAAAGGATTGAATCATCTTGTAAATGGCTTTAAAAGCCACAATCTCATCTTTGTTTTTTTACACACACATCAGTAAGAAAATAAAAAAACAGAAGCAAAAAGATTGATTTTAGTCTCCATTTGTTCGGGTTCTTCTTGTTCATTGTTTATATTTTTTGTCTCTTTATTTTTATTACAAATCTATTTTAAATAGAAAAATAAATAAAAAGGAAAGAGAGGAGGAAACTTACCCGAATCCTCGCGGTTCCGACCACCGGTCATGGTGTAGGCATGGTGAACCACCGGCGAGCCAAAGGCCGGTCAAGGAGAGAAAAGGGGAGGGAGAGAGAGCAAGAGAAGGCTCTCTGTTTTTTTCTTTGAAATTCTAGGGCCAAATGAAAATAACAAAAAAATTGGGCCTTTTATTCATTTACAAAATGACGCCGTTTTAGGGTGGGAGTCCAGGTGGCAAAACGGCACCGTTATGGACCACCCGCTCGGGACCCGACCCGTTCAAAAGGAGGATCCACGTGTTTTATTAAATGGGTTATTTTCCCTTTTGGTCCTTCCGCATTTTTAAAATTTTTAAAATTGGTTTTTTTTTGCATTTTTTAATTTGCCTCTTTAATTTTATTGTGCTTTCACTTCAGTCCTTGTGGAGCTGCGCGTTTTGGAGGAAGGGATTATTTCCCTTTTAGTCCCTCCATGTTATTTGCGTGTTCTAATAGGTCCTCTCCCTCCTTTTTTTTTTGCTTCGAATCTATCCCCTAACTCCTATTTTAAGTCCAATTTAGTCCTTTTTTTAGCTATTTAGTTACTTTGTTATTAAATCAGTTGATTTTATTTTAATTATTATTATATTATTATTGTTATTACTAGTATTTTTTACTATTATCATTATTATTATTATTTTCACTATAACCATTATTTTCTGTTATCATTATTATTACTATTACTATTTTTACATTATTATTTATATTATTATTGTTATTATTATTCCTGATTTTATTATTAATGTATTACTATTATTCTTCATTTTATCCTTATTATTATTTTTACTATTATCATTATTATTAACCTATTATTGTTCTTATTAGTACGTTATTATTATTTCCTATTTTTTTATATTATTATTTGTTGTTAACATATATTAGTGTACTATTATTATTATTATTATTATTATTATTATACTATTAAACTGATTTAGTTAATATTTATTTGTTTGTTTATTTATTAATCATCATTATTATTATAGATTGGTTTTATTTTTATTTTTACCCTTATTATTATCATTACATTTCTTTTATATATATATATATATATTCTTTTTCCTTACATACATTTATTTTACTTGACTTTGCCATTTATTTATTTATATCCCTTTTTTAACTTTAAAAACTTTAGACTTTATTATTAAATTATTATTTTTCTCGATCTTTACATTATTATTATTATTATTATTATTATTTACTACTATTACTTTCATTACTATTTTTGGTAGTAATATTATTATCACCATTCTTTTGTCCTTGTATTATTGTTATTCTTTATTATTATTATTATTATTATTATTATTATTATTATTATTTGTTTTATTTTAAATTTCTATCATCCATAATTGTTTCTCATATCCATATATTTGTTATTTTTCTTAAAAATACTTGGACTAAATTTCTTTTACTTGCTTTATTTATTTGTTTGCTCATTATTCATTTGCTTTCCAAATGCTTAAATATAGTTTTGTTTATATCCGTTTTAGCAAGTTTTTTTTAATAATTTTATTATTTCATTCATTTATTTATCATTCTTACTTCTAAATTACTTAAATTTTATATAATGTATATTCTTTTTATTTATTTTATTTTATATCCCTAATAAATAAATTTATAGAATTTTCTTTGTTTTAATACTTATCGTTCGTATTATTTTATCCTTACCACCATTATGTATTAATCTATCTACTTGTTGTCATTATTATATATATTCTTTTGAAATATAATTGTTTAAAATCTCTTATTTATACCAAATTTTCCCATTATCATCGTTATGTTATCTTAACCTTCCTTTGTAATTTATTTATTTCTTTTTGATACTTTCATAATTATTTTATTTTATTATGCATATTCCTCTTTCTTTCATTTTTTTTGGATGTTATTGTTTAATTAATATTAGATTTAATTGATAATGTCCATTGCGTGCATTAGAAATTATTTATTGGCATCTTCACATTGTGGCATTCATTAATATTATATCTAATTCAAGTTTTATTATCCCATGTTCTATATTATCATTCTATCTCATTTCATCACTTCATAGATTGCGTTTACAATTTGTTACGTATCCTTATAAAAACCGTTTCATTTTATCCCCAATGAATAATGCATATTGCTAAGTGTGGCCCTCGCTATTATTCAAAAACAAAAGTTGCAAAATAAGGCAATGTTTCGTGTTTTGGAACATCGAGGAATTGTGTCCTAACTTACGGGGTTTCGATTCTCTCATTGATTCTAGATAGCCAAATATCCTTTTGAGTTTTAAAATACACGGAAATCCAATTAAAATTAAAGACGACTTTGCGCTCGGGAGTTCATGGTATTGTGTCATAACTTACAGGATGTGATACTCCGATATCTCGAGATAAGGAAATCTTTAACAATCGTTTTGAGCTAATTCAAGCATTTTTAAAATCAATGTTAATAAAAAAAAGGATCGTACTTCAAATCCGTTCCCGATTTTTAACTTTCGACATTAAGACACTAACTAATCAATTCGGTACCAATTTTTGGACGTGTCGGGGGTGCTAATCCTTCCTCGCACGTAACCGACTCCCGAATCCTTTTCTCTCGAGTTTCGTAGACCAAAAACACTGTTTTAATAAGCTAAAACATTTTATTAAAGCGAGGGTGATCCGATCACAACTAATAAAAATCGGTGGCAACTCCCTTTTTTTGTTTTCATTTTCAAAACCAAAGTTGATTCCCGTTTTAAAAAATAGTTTCGACAACTTAATCGATGAAGATTGATGTTTGCCTAGTCGAATGTTATCCTACTTTCCGATAAGGGCTTACGTGCTCTATAAATAAAGATGTCGTGGGAATGTAGCTCTGCCAACAAATTGTTTCTTTTGAGAATATTTATTCATGTCCATTATTATTTAATTTGCGAGAGCTTTTCGCATGTTCTTTTTGTATAAAAGGGGGAGTGTTTTGTGAGTCCACTAGGAAAAAATTAGAGAAGCTGCAACATTTTTTAAAGGGGCAGGGTTAAAATTTTTTGTTCTACTTTGTATGGTAGTTGATTCAATTTTGGGCGAAGCCCGCAAACCTAAGTTAAGTTCAAACGGTATTAAAATTTTTTATGGTTAATTTTTTTATGTGCTTATTCATAGGTGTATCACTTGTGGTACCATTGGTTATTAGTGTAATAATATGAGAAAAAATAATTTTTATTTAATACTGTTGAGGCAAGTTTTTGAAGTGGTTGTCTATATACCAGTGAAAGTAACCATTACGTCTATCAATGCTCAGACACATAATTTTTGTCTTATTTGTTAGCATGTTTGACCAAAGTATTTTGATCATTTGCTTGTATCTTTTGGAGGATTTTGTGCAGTCAATCTTGTGTTTATTATTGAAAAAGCGATTGCATCAAGTAAGATTATTTTTTAATGATTCTTATATGATCTATTTGCCTTATACTTAGATATGCAATCCAAGAAGAAATGAACTAGCTTTATTATCTTTTGTATCCTTATATTAAATATAATTGATTTGATGAGATTTGGGCATATGAAGACAGATTAAATGTTACTTTGTGAAAATGAATTTGTGCTCTAAATATGAAAAGCTCATTCAAACTTGATAGATGCTCGATTATTGAGTCAAAATAAAATTTAAGTGGCTATCGAAGTGGCAACGGAAGTGGTGACTTTGGCTAGCACTTTGACAAACAAAATAACTTGCTTTATTTGGAGTTAAAAATCTTTTTAACCAAATCAGTTGAGCAACAACTTAAATGAGTTTGTATATGTGTGTTGGCTTTTATTTGAAGATCCATCTTGTCTTTTAAGATTGGATCGAATCGAGTTGAACAATCAAATCTTTTAGATTGTAAAGAACATATAGGGATAGCATTGAAGAACAAATCTACAACAATACACTTTACATTGGTCTTTATTAGTATATTGTATTTTGTTATTCATTAGCTACTGTTTAATGGGAATTGAATTGTAATTGATTTTAGTGTGTTAGCAAGTCTTGAACTTTTATAAATTTGAGAGATTTGTATAGGTTTTGTACACAAAGTTGAGAGCACTTATTTGTTCATTGAGGAAACGTTTTTGTAAGACTACATTGAGGGTGTAAAACAAGTTTATCACTAGGTTTTACAACAAGAGAATTTAAATATGAGTGATCTAGATCTAGGTATAAAAGTGAGGCTGCTATATCGGGGTGTGATATGACTTAAATCACTTGTTGTATTGGGATTAAAGATAGTGAATTTACTCACTAAGCTAGGCTCTGCAGACATGGGAAAATCGAATTACGAAACAATTATTGTGTGTTCTATTTTCTAATATTTATTGCAGTGTCATCCGAAGTTCCCACTTCTGTGACCACTTTTGTCACCACTTACACACTATGTTTTTCTTAAGCAATTATCGACTGTAGGTTCTAACAAATACATGTGTGTTAAAATAATTAAACGTCATGAAACAAAAATAATTAGTACAAAATTTGTTGCGGAAAGGATCGATTCGAGAACTCCGATATGACTACAAGTAAATTGACCGGAACGAAAAATAAAGTGAACACAAGGATTTACGTGGTTCGGCTTTAATGCCTACGTCCACGGGCAGAGGCGAAAAGAAATTTCACTATAACAAGATGAAGATTACAAGTGTTTTACACTCAAGACACAACCCGAGAACCTCACAACTCTCAACCCCTATAGAAAACCCGAAAGCTAAAATCCTAGCTTTCAAAGAACAAGCTTTGCTCTCTCTTGGTTTGGGATGATGAATATGGCTAATGAACCTCTCTATTTATAAGAGAGTTCAAGGACATAATTGTCCAAAACTTTGGCAAAGATTTGTGGTTGAAAATGGACACCAACAACCATCCACTAATCCACTACCACCAACAACCCACTACCAACAACAACAATCCACTACCAATTTTAAGCCATTTCTTAACAAATCTCCACCTTGGCTTGAAATTTACCAAGCTGAACATCATAGTGAATTCCTCGAACTGGATCACCTCTTCCAAACGCCTCTCTGGCGCTAATCAATCCCGAATACCTATCAAGTCCAAGCAATGCTTGAACTTATATGCAGGGATCACCTTAGTTAACATATCTGCAGGATTCTTCTCGGTAGCAACCTTGCTGATAACAATGTCACCTTGCGTAACATGTTCCCGAACAAAATGATATCTGACATCAATGTGTTTGGTCCGTTCATGAAACATCTGATTTTTAGTCAGATGTATGGCACTCTGGCTATCGCAAAATACAACAGTGAAATCCTGTTGTAAACCCAAACTGCTTACTAGACCTTTCATCCACAATGCTTCTTTCACTGCTTCTGCTAACGCCATATATTCCGCCTCAGTCGTAGATAAGGCTACGGTAGACTGTAACACAGCTTTCCAACTAATGGCTCCTCCAGAATAAGTGAAAACATAACCCGTCAGAGATCTTCTTTTGTCCAGATCTCCAGCATAATCAGAGTCCACATAGCCCGTGACACTGCTAGTGCAGTCACTCTGATCATATACCAAGCATAAATCTGCAGAACCTCTCAAGTACCTGAGAATCCATTTCACGGCCTGCCAGTGTTCCTTGCCAGGACAACTCATGTATCTGCTGACCACACTAACTGCATGTGAAATGTCTGGACGAGTGCAAACCATTGCATACATCACGCTTCCAACTGCACTCGAGTATGGAATGTGAGACATTTGCTGCTTTTCTTCATCAGATTGTGGTGACAACTCTGCAGAGAGTTTGAAATGTGGTGCCAACGGAGTACTCACAGTTTTCGCTTTATCCATGCCGAAGCGTTGAAGAACCTTTTCAATGTAGTTCTTCTGCGACACACGAAGCTTGCCCGCCTTGCGATCTCTGTGAATATCCATGCCCAAAATTTTCTTGGCAGCACCCAGATCCTTCATCTCGAACTCACCACTCAACTGCGACTTTAACTTGTTGATTTCCGACATGTTTTTGGAAGCAATTAACATGTCATCAACATACAGCAACAAATAAATGTGCGAACCATCTGAGAGCTTCCGATGATAGACACAAGCATCATAGTCACATCTTGTGTAACCATGCTGAATCATGAAGCTATCAAACCGCTTGTACCACTGCCTTGGGGATTGTTTCAATCCATATAAAGACTTCTTTAATAGACAGACATGGTCTTCTTTACCAGGAACTGTAAAACCCTCTGGTTGACGCATGTAGATTGTTTCCTCGAGCTCACCATGCAAGAACGCCGTTTTTACGTCAAGCTGCTCAAGTTCTAGATCAGACTTGGCCACCATGGCAAGTAATACACGAATGGAAGAATGCTTTACGACTGGGGAGAAAACTTCATTGTAGTCAATCCCCTCTTTCTGAGTGAAGCCTTTAGCAACCAATCGTGCCTTGAATCTAGTTGCTTCAACCCCTAGGATGCCTTCCTTTTTCTTGAAGACCCATTTGCAACCAACTATCTTCTGGTTACTTGGCGGCTTAACCAACTCCCAAGTATGGTTCTTGTGAAGAGATTCTATCTCCTCACTCATAGCAATTGCCCACTGTGCCGACTCATCACACGTGACAGCCTCATTATAACTGGAAGGTTCTATACCAATGGACTCCGCCACACTGAGCGCGAAAGACACCAGATTAGCATAACGCGGATTTGGTTTGATTTGTCTCTTCGTTCTTCCAGTGGCAATGCTATATGGTTTTTCTTGAGGTGACTCATCTTCATCGGAATCTTGCACCTCAACTTGATCATCCTGGACTGAAGTACCTTCCGTAGGAATTGGAGCGTCCACCTGACACTCCACCTGCTTCTCAACACCGTGATCTCCCATTCTATCTGACTCCTCCTTTTCCCGGGAATTTGTGGTGGATCGAAGCATGGATGACTCATCAAAAGTCACATCTCTGCTGATGATGAACTTGGACGAAACCGGATCAGGACACCACAACCTGTATCCTTTCACCCCTTGGCCGTATCCAAGAAATATGCATTTCTTCGCCCTCGGTTTGAGTTTTCCCTCATTTACATGAGCATACGCAGGGCAGCCAAACACTCTTAAACCAGAGTAATCAGCAGGAGAACCAGACCATACTTCCTCAGGAGTCTTCAGCTCAATAGCTGTTGACGGAGATCTGTTAACCAAATAACAAGCAGTATTAACAGCTTCAGCCCAAAATTCTTCACCGAGCCCAGCATTTGATCGCATGCAACGAGCTCGCTCCAAGAGAGTTCTATTCATGCGTTCTGCAACTCCATTTTGTTGTGGTGTTCGACGAACAGTGCGGTGTCTCACTATTCCTTCATTTTTGCAGAACTCATTGAATTCACCTGAGCAAAACTCCAAGCCATTATCCGTCCGGAATCGCTTGATCTCCTTTCCTGTTTGATTTTCGATCAAAGCTTTAAATTGCTTGAAGTTGATGAGAACCTCATACTTGCTCTTCAGAAAATACACCCAAACCTTTCTCGAGTAATCATCGATAAAGGTAAGCAGATATCTGTAACCACCTTTAGAAATTGTCGGAGAAGGCCCCCAAAGGTCAGAATGGAAGTAATCCACTGTGCCTTTTGTCTTGTGAATCCCAGTGCTGAACTTTACCCGAGTCTGCTTACCGAAGACGCAGTGCTCACAGAAATTCAACTTTCCTGTACACTGCCCAGACAATAATCCTCGTTTGCTTAGCACCGATAAGCCTCTCTCGCTCATATGCCCGAGCCGCATATGCCATAACTTCGTGGTGTCAGAATCTAGATCATCTGATGATGACACTCCCGCAACACCTGTAACCGAGGAACCATCGAGGAAGTAAAGGCCCCGCTCCAAATTACCACGTATCACAGTCAAAGCACCCGAGAATACCTTGAGAACTCCACCTTCAGCAGAGTACCGAAAGCCTTTCTTGTCCAACGTACTCAAAGAGATCAAATTTTTCTTCATTTCTGGAATGTGCCGAACATCAGTTAGAGTTCTAACAATACCGTCAAACATCTTTATACGAACTGTGCCAATCCCCATGACTTGACATGCATGGTCATTTCCCATTAGTACTGAACCAGAATGCTTCTCGTATGTTGAGAATGCATCTTTCGAAGTACTTATATGAAATGTAGCTCCCGTATCAAGAATCCATCTCCCACCAGCGTAAGAGTCGGATACTGCAAGAACGATCTCGGCATCACTTGAAGAATCTGCATCAGCTACATTCGCACGATCATTTTGTTGCTCCTGTGATTCTGATTTCTCCTTCCTTTTCGGACAATCTACCTTCATGTGCCCGTACTTCTTACAGTAGTAGCACTGTATTCTCTTCTTGGACTGCGATCTAGGATGGCTTTTACTTGAACTTCCACCCTTTGCCTTGGATCTTCCTCGAGCAACCAAGCCTTCGCCTTCATTGTTTTCGACCACCTTACCAGTGATTTTCTTCCTCAACTCACTGGAACTTAAGGCATTTTTCACCTCCTCTAGAGTCAGGTCATCACGACCGTACATCATTGTATCAACAAAATTCTCATACGAGGGAGGCAAAGAACACAAAACAATTATTGCTTGGTCCTCATCATCGATTTTGTTATCGATATTATTCAAATCCATGATAATGGAATTGAATTTATCCAGGTGCTGGGAAACAGGTGTACCTTCCTCCATCTTCAGGGCATAGAGTCTTTGCTTGAGGTAGAGCCGGTTCGTCAATGACTTCGTCATGTACTTGCTCTCTAACCGGAGCCACAAACCGGACGCGGTTTTCTCATCCGCTACTTCTCGTAGCACTTCATCTCCTAGACATAGCAGAATAGCACTATGTGCTCTTTCTAGCATGTCATCCTTTTGCTCTTCCGAAAGCGTGCTTGGTAATTTATCTTTACCAGACAATGCTTTTAGCAATCCTTGTTGAACCAGCACTGCCCGCATCTTGATGCGCCATAAACTGAAACTATTTTTCCCGGTAAATTTCTCGACATCATACTTAGTCGATGAAACACTTGTAGCCATAATTTGGAACCTTTGAATGAATGATAATATTTTCTTCCTGATGTGAAAGATCAGACAAAGCTGCAGTCACAGGGCAATTCAGAAAATATTATCACTCCTTCAACTACGCTCTGATACCAATTTGTTGCGGAAAGGATCGATTCGAGAACTCCGATATGACTACAAGTAAATTGACCGGAACGAAAAATAAAGTGAACACAAGGATTTACGTGGTTCGGCTTTAATGCCTACGTCCACGGGCAGAGGCGAAAAGAAATTTCACTATAACAAGATGAAGATTACAAGTGTTTTACACTCAAGACACAACCCGAGAACCTCACAACTCTCAACCCCTATAGAAAACCCGAAAGCTAAAATCCTAGCTTTCAAAGAACAAGCTTTGCTCTCTCTTGGTTTGGGATGATGAATATGGCTAATGAACCTCTCTATTTATAAGAGAGTTCAAGGACATAATTGTCCAAAACTTTGGCAAAGATTTGTGGTTGAAAATGGACACCAACAACCATCCACTAATCCACTACCACCAACAACCCACTACCAACAACAACAATCCACTACCAATTTTAAGCCATTTCTTAACAAAATTAAACTTGAAATTAGAAGGATGAGTAAACTCTCGTATGAAAAAATTTCTTCAAAATAAGTAAAAAAAAGAAAAATCTTCTTTTTGCCATAAACAAGTAATGTGAGTGATTAAAAAAAATTAACGAATTATAATTAATTTATTACTAACTCATATATTAAAACATGTAAAAAAAAAATTCCTACGCATTAATGTACTATACGGTGTTACAACCTTTCTTAGCACACCTAGCTACCACTCACGTTTATTCAACTTCCATGAAGTTGTCATGATGAAAATGTTGAGAATAATGGTAGAATAAAAGAAATATAGTTGTAAAAATTCCAGCGTCGAATCGTATACCTTATGAGAGGTTCGAATTTGATCAGCGAGCTGGTACTGCAAAAGAAACTTGTTCATTTAAACCCTATTGTTTCTCAAAGAAGTTGAAGAACAAAATCATACATTATATATCATTTATATGAATGAAGGCAAGTAGACGGGTGAATACTCTACATGTCTAGTCTCTCCAAGGCATTAGAAATGGGTGGTGTGACCCATCCGTAAAAGCTGTCATAGCTAAGCTTGGATGGACAATCGAAGGTTAATTATAGATATATGGAATTTTCGAATATTTGTTGATTTTATTTGTTTTTCCATGCATGCTGATTTCAACAGTGACTCATAGAATGACCGATGGTAGCAATAGTAGAATATTGTTGATAGATATAGAAAAGTACCAGTTTAAAGGTTCAAAGAGATGTGAGTCATGTGACTCAATTATTTCTATAATTTATTATATTAATTAACATTAAACATATTTTTTGTTTTAATAAAATTTAATTCAACTATCGAAAAGTCTTATCAATTTGATTTTCCACTTTTTCGCGTCCAGCCAATCAAGTAAGGTTAATATGTCATTAAAATTTGCCAAAATAGGTATACTTTCATTGTTCTGGAAAATTTCGTCTCCATATATCAGGTTTTGACGACGAGTTCAAAGGTATTCATGTATTGGCTGCTTTAAATCAACATCAAATTATTTAAGTTTTTTTTAATCTATTTAAATTATTTTACTGTATTCTATTCCATCTGTTTCAATAAATATCAGCCCATACTAGTATTTTGGCTATTAAAGTGTACAGCGGTTTTAAATCAATATTAAATTATTTAAGTTTTATTCTACTCAATTTTTATTTATTTTGGTTATTTTAGTATTTTCTACTTGTTTTCATCGATACTTGACTGTATTAGTGTGTATCAATGATTATTGGTGAATAAATTTTTTTTGACATTTTAAATCAATTTTTAATATACTTTTTGCTTTAATTATTTTTTTGCTTTCATATTTACGTTAAAAAAATATAATATAATTGTAGAGGTCGAATTTAGTCCGGGCCCGAACAGAAACTAAATATAAAAAAAACTAAAAAAAATAAAAAATAAAAAAATAATAGAATCTATTAATAAAGTTCAAGTCCAATTACAAATGGCCCAAAATTTAAAAAAAAACCTAATAATCTAGTGGCCCAATAGCCTAAACAATTTTCAGAAAAAAACCCTAGCCTCTGCGCTGCACCCCACATCAACGTGCTCGCTGCCCTAGGCCTGATACGCCCTCGCCGCCCTTGCACCAATGTAACGCCCTGAATAATTTAAGTTTGTAATTGTGAAATTTGATACAATTGTGTATTTGCTTCGGTGGTTAAATGTTTTAGGTGTGTGTGTGAGGTCTTGGGTTCAACTCTCACTTTTGACAAAATTTTGTTATTTTAGATCCAAGTCTTACTCTTATTGAGTGGGCTTATATTAAATTGTTTGTTAATTCATATTAAAATGAGCCTACTAATTCGAGTAGTAAGGAGTTAATGTGTGGGAGGTCTTTTGTTCAAACCCTTGCGCAAGCATAGGTGTTAATTTTTGCTCGGTTTTGTGATAGAGTTTCGGTAGAGTTGGGATTCTGAGGTAGTTGGATGAGGTTAGTGGTCAGATTTATTAGGATTTGGTAGTTAGTGGATGGAGTGGGGAGTTTGGGGGTAATTGAATTTAATTTTCATATTTATTTTTCTTTTCCCAAAATTTTGCTACCTTTCTGACGTTTTCTACTTTTTCCTCTGTTCTCTTCTTTTCTGTCACTTTTTGTTTTTGTTGTCGTTCCACTCTATTCAACCAATCGGTTGTTTTAATTGTTGGGGCTCAGTGCTTCGGTTCTACACCGTTCATTTTGGTAAGTCTGTAGGTTCGTTCTTTTGATTTTCGCTCTTTTGAATGGGTGTTGGTGTTGTGGTTTAGGAGATTAATCTCTGTGAGTGTGTGTGTAGGAGAAGACCATGAAGCTGAGGAGTTCGCTACAACAGCTTAGTCCGTATTAGTGATTTCTGTTCGTGAGCGGTAAGTATGTGATTACAGTTGGTGATTATTCTAAGGCTTTATTGTGGAATAGGTTTTGTTTGAGTTTCGTAATATTTTTATTGAAATTGGACATTGAATTGTTGATTATAGGTTTCGTAGGTCTTGGGGTTGATTTCACATCAAAATTGAACCAGGTGTGTTTCCAAAACGTAGAAAATCGGGTTTCAGTAAAAGCCAAAAAAACGCTCTGTCGACACCACATGGGTGTATGCCCGGCCATGTGGTTGGCAGTGTGTAAAACACGGCCGTGTTTTTGACGAATGTGCGGTTGTGTGCAAGACACGGCCGTGTGATGGTGTGAGTGTAGCTGTATGGGCCACACAGGCCAGGCCATATTGGACTGGGCTAGGCCGTGTAGGCTATACGGGCAAGGCCAATCTGGGTGTGTGGGCCCATACGGGCATATGGTCCCATAATTCTGAAATTTTCCCTAGGGTTGTACGGGTCGTTCCGATCGACTGTGGGCCTACTGTAGAGTCAGTAAGGGATAACCAAACCCTAAAATTATGTGATCTGATATTCTGCTCTGAGTAGGACACTGTTATGCATGTCCGACTATTCTATAAAATTTATACATGTTATCTGTATACGAGCATGTAAGCATGATATTTCTGTATCTTTATTCTATATATATGATTGGGGTGGGAATTGTATATGTGGAGGAAGTGTTCTAAATGGCGACCTTCGCTTATATTCTGGCAGCTTGACTGCATATTATCTTATATGTGTCGTAATGACACGATGTGGTGTGTAGGGATGGGTGGGTGTTACCCCGTATGGTGTGATGGGATGGTTAGAGTTAGTGTGTAGAGGATGGCTGTAACGCCCCAAAATTTTTAAGAATTTAATTGTGAGATTCTGTAGTAATTAATTTATGTATCTGTGGTTCTACAATTGAGTTTAAGGTTTAGAGTTCGAGTTGCGTTGCTAGAATTTTGTGATTGTTTAAAACAACCTCCACCTATGTGTTCCGTAGTTAAATTCAATTTTAGGCAATTCGGTGACAAGAATGAGCCTGCTGGTTCACTGGTTAAGCATCTGTTTGTATTCTGTCTGGTTTCAAGTTCGAATTTTGTAGTATGCATTACAAAGTAATTTTTGACCATTGTCGGAAGAAGGTGGTTAATTTTTAAGTTTTCTGAATCAAAAGTTCTTTTTTTTTGTTTACGTTTTCCTCTTTTCACTAAGTTTTTCTTTTACTTCCTTTCAATTTTTCTTCTTTCTTTTATTTTTCTTCTTCGAGATTTGGTTATTTGTTAATTAAGAACTCTTCATTGCCTGTTAGGACGACTGTGTGATATTGTGTAAGTTTTGCTGTTGTTTTATCTCGTTTTGCTAGTTTTGTCAAGTTAACGGTATTATGTTGAAATCGGTTTTACTTAGTTATTTGAATGCTTCATTTAATCGTTTGACTGGTTACCTTTTTAGGCGGAGATATTATAAGAGGCGGTAATCCACTGTGATAGTCAGTTTTTTCCTATTTCGTACAAGGTGAGTGTGTGAGATAAGTTGGGGTTTCGTCGAATCTTTTTCGACATGTTTGACAGTGGGTCATTTTGTTCTATTATTGAAATTAATGGTGTAATTGATTAGTGATTTGATTATCTAGGTTTCAGGTAGTCTCCGTAACGTTCCTCCGTTAAAGCGAAATCAGGTGCGTACCGGAAACTTTATTTTTCAAGTTTCAGATCATAAAAAATGGTGGCTGTTGATGCCACATGGCCAGGCACACGGGCATGTGACTAGGCCGTGTGGACCACACGGGCGTATGGCAGGCCTTACGAACGACTGTGTAACTTATTGTTTATTGAATTAATGCCACATGGGCGGCTACACGAGCATATGACTAGGCCGTGTATGGCTTTGCTAATGCAGGGTTCTCATGGTCAGGGACATGGGTATGTGGCAGGCCGTGTAACTCACTGTTTGCATTTAAGAACCACACAGCCATGGACACGGGCATGTGCTTAGGCCGTGTAACTCACTGTTTGTGCTTGAAAACCATTCGGCCAAGGCACATGGGTGTGTGCCCAGGTCGTGTGTAGGATGTTGGGCCCGAAAACTTTTTCTGAGGCCGAGAACGATGCTAAACTTTGAAATTGGTTTCCCCAATGTACTGTCTGATACATTGATATTGATCTGTGGATCACATAATTGAACATGCACTGTAATATCACTTTATCATTGAACTGTTAGATCAATTTTGTATTGTATTGGGATGACTAAACATGTGTTATTATAGTGTATTTTGCATTGGTATGGGGTGAGATGCTGTGAAAAAAGAAGAAGTCTGTTCTGAAATCGTGGCTTTACCACTAAAATTATATCTGATTTTGGTGCTTGTCGCGTACTAAATTAACAGCTAAGTTGTGTGACTGTAAAAGTGTCAACAAACATTTGATGGTGTGCAGGGTTAGTTGGGCATTGAATGTCCTTAATGGTGTGTTGGGATGGCAGAAGATGGTGTGTAGTGGGTGGGAATGGGAAATTGCATCTGAATCTGATTAGTACCACATATGAACTTAAATTGCATATACGTATACACGTAGTTGGTCTAATCTGAATTTGAATAGCAAATACTTCTGAAATGACCTAAACATCTGAAATTGGAATTCACCTTGAATGAATGCTAATAGAATAAATTTCTTTTTCGCATTGAGTTCACAACTTACATTTTCATTGATTTGGTTTCAGGTGGTTCCCAGTCTTGATCGGGTCAGAGTCGCGGAAGCTCGGTCAAACTTTTATCTTTTCATTAAGCTTTACTAATAGGGATTGATGTTTTACTATGTTATGGAATTTAAGATGACTATGTGTTATTCTCGTTGTGATGAATGTTATGCATTATTTGGTTTAATTCGACTGTGTTATAAATATATGAAATTCTAGTACGGATGATGTAACTCTTCAAATTTGGTTTGGACGTCTAGGCTGGGTTTAGAGTGTTACAATGGGGGTAGGATTCTGTGTATTTGTTATGCATATCCGATTCTGTTATTTGTATCTGAAATGGACATAAATTTGAATTTGTATTTGACTGTATATGAGATTTCTATCTGTATTGCATGTTTATTTCTGCTAGGTTACACACTGAGTTTACGAAAACTCACCTCTGTTTGTCTGATTTGTTCAGGTAATCCACAAACTTAGGCTAATCGGTATGACGGAGCCTCACGGTGACCACGTGTTCATAAACTGTTTAAGATTATGATTTTTATTTAATTAATGATTTTTTGGGGAGTCTTGTAATTTATGAACTCTCTGGACTGTTTGGTTGAATTTTGGATTTGGATTTTTTATTTGAATTTTTAATTTTTTTATTTGCGACTGTTGGCTAAAAACATGGTTTTTACTAAAACAATGGTTTTCTAAAAATACGAACGGGATTATTAAATATAACAGTTTCTAAGACTTCCGCTATAGATTATGTTTTGACAATGAATTGTTAAAAAAAGCTTTCAGTAATAGTTTTTAACGAATATGGGTTACAAAGCTTTATCGAAATAACTCGATTTTCAAAACCCATATTTACGACATCTCTAGATTCGGCCATAATGTATAGGCCGGGTTTAGGGTGTTACATTTAGTGGTGTTAGAGCCAGGTTCTAAAACTCGGGCTGTGAATTTTGGGTTCCAAAATTGTATTTCAAAAGGGACTGGTTTTGAAATAATTTGGATAATTTTGAGTAGGCATGTGGTACATCGAGTCTCTAGCACCGATTCTGTGGGTGTTCATAGATAGAATATTCTGAAAACACTGTAGTTAGTACTTTCTGAAACTGCACTGAGTTAGTTAGAGATTGAAACCTCTAAAATATTTCTGAACTTCTGATAATTTAAGCATAAAATATCTGCTAGTAAATACTGGAACTGATGCATAAAATTCTATAATGTAGACAAATTTAAATATAAGATTAACGCTCGTGAAACTCACGATCGTGGTATTCGTGGGCACGGTAAAGGTCGTAGGGGGCTCGAGCTAAGTCTTCCTCTCTGGGTAGTATGCCAAATTTAGACACGAGTGAGACACCGACCTCGCCTGCCACGGAGACTAGGTCTCAAAGTCGCTCGGTTGGGGACGATGCACTGTCCCAAGCCATGTTGAGGGTGTTGGAGAAGGTCGCTGGACACTATTTTTGGATCTGGGGGCCATAGGTCGGTAACTGAATGACTCTGGTCCAATGGAACTAAGCTATTTAGGGGTGTCACTAGAGTCGCCCCTGTTTTCATTATTATTACTTTTATTTTTTTTGTATGTTCTTGTTCTTGTTATTTTATTGTTTCTTTTATTATTTTTGGCACTTTTATGTCATGTCCATTTATCTTTTTAATCATGCATCTTCCATTTTATTTATTTATTTTAAGTTACTTTATTTATTTATTATTATGATATGATTGTTAATAATATTATTAATATTATAATTATATTATAATTATTATAGTATTCATTTATTTACTTATTATTTATCATTCTAATATTCTTCCCACATAGCCATTTTATATTATTTCATTATCACTATATCATACATTATGTTTAAATATTTGTCCGTTTCATACTCTGCCCGAATAAACTAATTATACATCACTTTAAGCCTTACATTAATTTTTACTTGACGCATGAAAAGAGAAATTTCAAAACCAAGACAACATTCTTATTTAGAGATTCGAGAAGTTATTCCCTAACTTACGGGGTTTGGTGTTCTTTTTAAACCTAAATAACCGAACATCCTTTTAAAACTAAAAACACAAGAGATTTAAACAATAATCAAATAAAAAACAATTTTAATTTCTATAATTCGGGATGTCGTGTCCTAACTTACAGGACATGACCCTTTCGTTTTGGTTATCTCGAAATAAGAAAGCTTCTTATATAAGTTTTGATTTAACTAAATGATTTTAATAAAAAAATCATGCAAAGAGGGATTGTATTTAAATTTTTGAATTTTCAATTCTCGACACTAAGACATCAAGTAATCTATTAGATACTAATTTTGGGCGTCATGAGGGTGTTAATCCTTCCTCGTGCATAACCAACTCACGAATCCATTTCCTGGATTTTGTAGACTGAAAAGAGTCATTTTAAATCTAATATTTTATTAAAATAAGTTTTGAGGTGATCTGATCACACCTAATAAAAAGTATTGGTGGCGACTCCTATTTTAGTTCTTTTAAAATAAAAAATTGATTTAAAAAAAAAGTTCCGACAATAACCATGCATTAAATAATATTATTTAACCTATTTCATGATTTTAAATTATATAAGCAAATTTCTACTTATGTAATTGAGATATATTTGCATGCATACTAATATATATTTTTATTAAGAAACTAGAAATTAGACTACAAATATATATAAAAATATTTAAAAAGAATGATAAATTCAATATGACATGCAAAAAGTACACTGATACTTGTTAGGATATTCTTGAGCATTGATGGAATTTGCAAGAAAGGTGTAGCTAAAGGACATCAAAGTTAGATATCATGAGGATTCTCTGATACTTTAGTCACTAAAGGTTCTTAGGAGGGTGATAGTAAGGAAAAATATTTTTTTTATTGAGATAGGTAAGTTTAAAAAGATCTTGGTGATTGTTATATCCTTGCCTAATGTGTCATGCCTCGTATTTTTATTTATTATTTCGTAAATTTATTGAACAAGCAAGTATGTGGTGAAGAGGTAAGAAGTTTAATTAAATTCCTAGAGATCTTAGGTGTAATTCCCCTCTGTCCACCTCAATTGCCTTGTAGGCAATGATTCTTTTCCCTTTTTACTAGTTAACTTACCATAAATAGCCCCATTTTCACTCCATTGATCCACTTTTTGTGCCTTCGTCCCCCCTATTGTTATTTTCTTTCCCTTACCATATCTGATTGGGCACTCCTAAACCCTCATTTTTATTTTTATTCACTTTTCTCTCATATTTTTCTCTATTTTACTCCTACAACCACCATTGTTTTTACTTTTTGTCACCATACCACCACCGCTGGCCACCATTTCTTCACCAAATCACCACCTCGACACCTCTAAAACCTCCTCTCTCTTCCATACCTCATCCTCTCTCACCATCGCCGTGCCCCCCATTCTATCACTTGCACTTCTAAAGTAGAGTGCTTGATGGCTAGGACTTGTCCCCAATTAGCCTCCCTCTATAAATTCCCCATCTTCCAAGATTAAAAGGTAGGCTGGGTGGAGGAGGGAGAACAAAAAAAACCATAATCCATCACTCAACTAAAACGTCATTTCAAACCTCCATCCTTAGTGTCTCTTGCACAATCTACAATGTGAAACACCACTTAATCAATCGCAATCATCTTGTATAATTTTATTGTTATAACAATAATAAATTTGATGTAGTTTACTTTAAATCATACTTGAGATTATATCCCTTTTCGTGAGCAACTTAAAGCCTAACGTGTTTTGGGATTGAGTCATTCTCATATACAACGTACCATCCAATTCAATAGCGACAAGGTACAAATTGGTACTCTTATCATATTTTTGCTAATTTTTTGGTCCACCACATGGAAGTCATGGCTTAACCTTTTATTTGTTGCATCTATCATGTACTAAGAAATTGGGCTTGTTGGGCCAAGCGGATGTGTGGATCTTAATCCATTATTCTATGTTAGTGAAACAATACTTGTATGTATGAATATTAAAACAAAAAGGATACACCTAACGTTATGATAATAATAACCTTGGTCCTTGATTGATTAGGCGTATTTAGTGTATGTTTAATATTTTATTTATAAAAGTAAAATTTATAATTAATATATGATATTCTTCTATTTATTTTGATAAAAAAAAGTTAAATATGATAATATTTCAATTAATTTTTTCCATTGAGTATTTTTAAATTTGATAAAATTGAATTAATAAAAAAGTGTCAGCTATCATATTATTCCAATAGGATTCTGAGTACTCATCCAACCATTTCCTGATTTTAATTATTTTATTTTATTTTCATTTGATTCTTCCAGGAAATCACAATTTTTAAATAGAAAGCAAAAAACTACGGGATAAAAATAAATTGTTCACATATGCTAACAGTTAGTTTTTTGAATTCTATCGAGCTTTTGACTTAAAAGGTGGTGTTTGGTATGAGAGAAAAATCTAATATTTTCTAAGAATTTAAGTGGTGAGTGAATAATTTTCACATTTGGTAGATTACTGTTGATGTATGAATCTGGTAAATAATAATATGGTACTTTATTATTGAGTAAAATTAAAAATAATGGAGACTGTTTTGGAGATTAGGATTATTAGTATTTATTTATAATATTATAATTAATTATTATTTAATAATGAAGTATTATTGGATTAAATTACTTTATATTTAAATTTAAATATATCTTAAATATTTAAAACTTAAATTAAATTTAATAAAATATTAATTTATTTTATTTAAAAATAAATAAATAGATTGTTTATTAATAAAAAAATAAAATTTACAATTCCAGGAGCAAGTCCCACCATCACACTAATCAAAATTATTTTAGCCTAAATCTGATTATATTTCATTGTGTGTTGTAATGATTGATTGTTATTGTGAGTGTAATTATAATTATAATTTTTAAAATATATTTCCTATATGAATGGTTTAGATTGAAGCAACATTATATAATAATTCAAATATTATATTACTTACCTGGGGTGAAAAGAGAAAAATCTTCTTAATATAGGTAAAGATGTCTGGTCTTATTTGTGAAAAAGAAAAAAGTTAAAGAATCTATTCTCAATTCACATAATATGAGTGGATATAAAGCAAGTTTTCTTTTGTTAGAAGAAGCATTCATAGCAAATCTTTTGAAGCTTTTACTTTTATCTTTAATTTGCATACTAAATAGAGTTAAATCCAAAAAAGTTAGTATTTTTCCTAATTTTCTTATGTTTATGCCATCATGTCGTTTTCAGAAAATGATGTCTGTGGAAGTAATTAAAACAATTAATTTTTTTATTAGTTGAATAATATAAACACAGACTTTAACTAAGGATCTTTGGTAAAAATTCCATCTCTCTTTTAATTTTTTTTTAAACAATCACAAAAATATATATTTAAAGCAGAGACAATCTTTTTTTTACAAGAAATTCTCCCTCCATCTCAAATTCAATATCAATATCTATATTTTTGGCCAATTTTAACGCCAATTTCAATCAAACAAGTAATATTTAAATTATTAAAAAAAAAGAAGAAGAAGAAGAAAGAAAACACATCTACAAAAATATAAGTTTAATTTTTGTAAAATTGAAAAGAGAGATGGTGAGGATTGCCATAAAGAAAAAGAGAGATACGTCAATGGAATGACAGATGAAGCATCTTGGTCCAAGAAAACATTAGGCTCCAGGTTCGATATAAGTTTTATGGCAGACAGGATAGGTATAATTGAAAGAGAGAACGATATAGTAATACTTTGATGAAACATGAGCATCGAGCTGGCTTATACTTAATGGATTTTAGAATTGGATCCCTCAGTTCATTAGTTTTTAATTTTCATTGATTTAATCTAATTTAAGATAAATAAAGTATTAAAAATAACAAAAAGTTATAAAATTATAAAATTCGATTCAACGGTTTTTTTATTAAATTCAATTCAATCAGTTTATATTGATTCATGTATTAATTAAGCTATAATTGACTTCGATTTAATCAATTTAATTGGTCAATCCAATTTCAAAAATATTGTTCATATTAAACTCGAGTTGTAGAAGTGAAAAAAGAATATGTTGTAAAAAAAAATTGGATAAAAAGAGTTAAATAAAATAAAAATAAATATTGGGCTGACACTAGGCAGACCAAAAATTTAATTTTTATTTTTACTTTATCTAAAAAAGTAGTTCTATTTTACAAAAAAAATAGTAATTGTCTAACTTATACCATTCACTATAATTTGAATGGGACCAGAATTTCAAGTCAAGATAGTCTGTACGAATTGAATTTAAACAAATATATATGATATTGATAAATGTATAGATTAGGACAATTTTTTCTCATATTCATTCATAAACATTTCTACTTTTAATCTATTAACACCAATAAAAAGTGATTTTTTTCTTTTTCCTTTTTGATATGTTAGAAATTATACATTAGGATAGATGAAAAGCTAAGCAATTTGCTTCAGCTCCCGAAATTGGAATTCTATTTTAGTTGGCAAGAGATGTTGAATTTGCATATACAAATGTTATCGGGTTAGAATATTAGTCTCGCAGTTTGTGTGACTTTAGGCAATTTTTTTGCTTCAAAAACACCTAAGTCAGCCTCCTAACACTTGAGGGTTCAAACAAAATTTCTTCAAGGTACCAATGCAAAGCGGAAGCAATTCAAAGATGAAATAACTTTAAAGATGAACAAGCCACAAAAAAAAAACACCTGAGAGAATGTTTGAGTGAATGCTCTCAATAATTCTATTACTCAAAACTGAAGTGATTTACAATAAAGGGGAGAGACTTTTATTTATAGTTAAGCTTCTCCAAATTCAACAATACAAATTAAAGTACATCAACGGCTAAGATTAAAAGCTATTTATAAAATCAAATCACTAAGATTACGGAATCATATCTTCTAAATTACATATCATATCTACTATTGCATATCTTTGAAGATCACATTCCTTATTTGCCATGTTTTGTAGATGGGCCTTCAATCTCTCTAAGCAACGAGCCAGTCCGGTTGGGCCAAATGACCTACCTTGAACATGATGGATCCACAAGTACGCCATGGTTGCGGACTTCCATGCGCAACCCATGACATTCTCCTTACCTGTCTAACGAAACCTTCGTCGCGTCCTCCGAATTGAACTGGTCTATCTTGTCTTGGAATTACCATAGGGCCTTGGCAGGTTCCCAACTTACTTCACTGTCGGGAAGTCCCTTCCATCACACTAAGTACTCAGGGCTCGATAGATAGTACTTCCATCTGGTCACACGGTTTGCTATGATGCTTTCAACTTCGTGATCATAGGATACATTTACCTCAATTGGAGCTCGTTCGTACTTGCCTTGATCTGGATCCTTTTTATCCTTATGAAAAATGGCTTAAACATACTGATATGAAACACCGGATGAACCTTGAGTTTTGCTGGCAACTCAAGTTTATAGCCCACATTGCTTGCTCTTTTCACCACTCGGAAAGATCCTTCATACCGTCACACAAGTCCCTTGTGCAAGCTATTGTGACGCAAAATCAAATATAATTTCGTAATGGCAGAATCACTAACCTGAAATTTCACATCCTTATGACTTTGATTAGCCCACTTCTTTTTGTGCTTACTTGCCTTGTGTAGGCAAGCTCTGGCTAAGTTATTATGCTTTTTCCATTCTTTTACAAATCTATAGGCTACTGGATTTGGTCCTCCATAACGGGTCGCAACAATGTTGGGTGCGAGTATCTGTTGGCCAGTCACTATCTCGAATGGACTTTGATTTGTTGCCCAACTTTGTTACAAATTTTAAGAAATTTGAGCCACATCCAACAACTTTGGCCAATCCTTCAGAGTAGCACTCACATAGTGCTGAAGATATGTCTCTAACAACGCATTCACTCATTTGGTTTACCCATCAATTTGCAGATGCATGCTAATGGAAAAATTTTCAAGTCTGAGCCCATCAGCGGGAATAATTTCATCCAGAATTGGCCTGTAAATTGCCCGTCTCAGTTTCTAATGATAGATTGAGGCACTCCCCAATACTTCACCACATGTCCAAGGAACAGATGAGCTGCCTCCTCAGCAAGGCACTCCTTGGTTACTAAAATAAAGGTTCCATACTTGGAAAACCTGTTCACCATAACAAAAATACTCGCAAGCCCCTTAGACTTAGGCAAACCAACAATAAAAATCTATAGATACACTCTCTCATGGGCGTTCCGAATGGGAAATGATTGTAGCAATCCAACAAGAGTTTTTAACTTCTACTTTGTCTTGTTGGCACACTAGATAAGTTCTCATATAGGTCTCCACGTCATCACCCATGTGAGGCCAATAGTAACAATCCTCCAAAAGGGCTAAAGGGTGGTGCATACCTGGATGGTCACTCATCTCGATTTATGATACTCTTTCATGATTTCCTTAGACAGCTTCCCATATTGAGGCACATAAAGGCAAAATCTCCTCGTTTTCCCTTTCTTGGCAAGCTCGATCAAATTTTTAACTGTAGGATCATGGGATAATCCCTCTCCAATGCGCTCCAAAAGAGAGCTATCAGGCTGGCTGATTGCTGCAAACTCCATCTTTCGGCTAAGTGCATTAGCCACAGTGTTGGCACTCCCCGATTTATATTTAATGCTAAAATCAAACTCTGCTAGGAAAACCTACCAAGGATCCTGTTTAGGAGACAACTTTTTTTTGGGTTAGAAAATAATTATTTGCTACATTATCGGTATAGACCATAAACCTGGAAGCCAACAAATAGTGTTTCCATATATACAAGCAATGCACCACAAATTTTTTTTTTTGAATTGTATGTGCCGCTTCGTCTCATTAAGATTTCAAATTTCAAAAGCAACTGGATGCCCATCTTGCACCAGTACTCCTCCAATTGCATAGTTTGATGCATCTGCGTGTAACTTGTATGGCTTTGAATAATTCGGCAAAGCAAGTACGGGCTCCCTCGTCATCACTTACTTCACTTGGTTAAAGGCATTCTTACATCTAGGATCCCAATCCCACATTTTACCCTTCTTTAACAAATCTGTTAAAGGTGTGGTGATTTTGGAGTAGCCTTAGATGCAGTGTCAGTAGTAGTTCGCCAACCCAAGGAAAGATTGTAACTCTGTCACTTTAATTAATGCTTACCATTCAATAATGACCCGAATCTTACTTTCATTCATCTGGATCTTGCCACCTCACATAAGATGGCCTAAAAATAGCATCTTTCATTGGGTGAATGTGCATTTATCCTCTTTGACATACAACTTATTTTCCCATAAGGTTTGGAACATATCTCTCAAATGTTTTACATGCTCCTCGAGCGACTCACTGTACACCACAATGTCGTCAAAATAAATAACTACACAACAATCTATGAAGGGTTGAAGTGGTGCAAAATGTAGTTGGAACATTCATGAGTCTGAAACGCATTACAAGGAACTCATACAAACCATACCGTGTCACACAAGCTGTATTCCGCTCATCCCCTTTAGCTATTTGAACTTGATGGTACCCCGATCTCAAATCTAACTTAGTAAACCATCTCGTACAACTAAGCTGATAAAAAAATATGCAATAAGGGGAATCGGGTACATGTCCTTTATAGTGATCTTATTTAAGGCCCGATAATCAATGCACAATCTCAAAGACCCATCGTGCTTCTTTTAAACAACACCGGCACAATAAATTGGCTTTTAGATGGTCTAATGAACTCGACATCTAAAAGTTCCTTCAATTGTTTCAGCAATTCTTCCAACTTAGGTGAAGACATCTAATATGGAGCCCAAGTTGGCAACTTAGTGTTGGGAATCAACTCGATTCTGCGATCCATCTTTTTCTTAGGTGGCAACTTTTGGGCAACTCTACTGGCATCACATCCCGAAAAGATTGAAGTAACTGACGCACTTCCTTTAGAATTTCACTAATGGACTTAACGACTTCATCGACCTTCAAGGTGGCTAAATAGAAGACTTCATTTTTACGTACTCTTTTAGTAAATTAGACCGTCAACAGTGTTTTTCCCTCAATACTTCTTTTCTATTTCATTCGCACCATACATTGATGGTTCAAATCCGATGTCACTATATAATTTTCGGAAGGAAAAATAGATGTATTAATTCAGTCAAGGAAGCTTAATCCAACTACAAAGTTATAGTCATCAAATAGTATTACCTTAATGGTTACCTTATCGGTCTAATAGCCAAGTTAGAGTTCCACTTCTTTTGCCACACTTTTTATTAGAACACTTTCTGAGTTCACCGTCTTGATCCAACCCGGTTCATTTTGGATCTTGATACCAAGTTTACGAGCAATCTCTTCGAACATAAACAAATTTGATGCACCTATGTCAACAAGAGCATTCAATCCTCTGCCAGCCACTGTGATATCCACAAGCATCAGTTCATGACTCATCTTATCTTTGAAACCCCCTAGTATTGAATCAAGATTCTCTGTTGCATTTTCATGCTCATTACTCTCATTGACGACAGAAAATTTCGCTCACTTCGGGCAATCTCTTACCATATACTGGCCTGAAAAAGATAGCAACATATCAGGCTTTTCTTCTCCCATGGCATGTCTTACTTAGCTTTTCGGGTCTCGTTATTCTTTTTCACCTTGTCTTTGTCTCTCTGCCATTTCCCTTGGGTTTGAATTTAGGCTTGGAAGACTCAGAATTTTTTGGCTTCTTAACATTTAGCTCAAGAATCAATTTAGCAACAGTCATGGCTTTTGAGAGTTCTTCGACCCCTCGACATTCCAATTCTTACTTAACCCACGACTTCTATTTATCCATGAAAAAGAAGAAGGCCTCATCTTCACTTAGATTAGTAATTTGAAGATCAACTCACTAAATTATTTCACATACTCTCTTATTGTGCCTTGCTGTGAGAATTGGAGCAACTTAGCCCAAGCCTCCTTATTGATATATTCTAGGTAAAACTGTGCTTTGAAATCCTTTTTGAACTCCTCCCAAGTCTCAATTTCAGTTCCATCACATCTCACATCTGTGGACCTATGATGCCACCACAATAAAGCAACATCAGTGAGATACAAAGAATCAGTGTTTACCTTAGCATCATCCTCCTTAATATCAATGGCATGGAAGTATTGCTCAATCTCCCATAAGTTGTCTACCTCTCTTATGGACCTTGCTCCCTTGAACTTTTTCAGTTTGGGAGCGTCAACCTTATGGCTCGGTGTTCCACCTAACAGCCTTTTCCCCACAATAATATGACAAAAAGTAAGCTTCACCTCGAGCTCCTCAATTTTTGTATGCAACTCTGCCACTGTGGCTTCGTTGTCTGCTTTCATTGCCATCATAATATCTTCAAGAGTCTCATTCTTTTCTGTCAGCTTAGCCACAGTGGTGTTGAGGAGAGCTTGCTATTCATCTACATTGGAACTAATGGCCTATGCCACATGCTTTTTGAGTAGCTCTTTCTCCAAGCTAAGCTCTTCGATGCGTCCCCCCATCATCTTGAGAGTTTCCTTTGTGTCCATGGACTCATTGAGATTGACCACTCGACCTTCTAGCGTTGACAACATATCCCTTGAACGACTAGCTTTCCTACCCCTCCAACGGGTCTCAACTTGTTTAGCAACTTCTTTTGACATCTTTGAACAGTGCCTTCGCAACCCTAGCTTGAATACCAACTGCCATAGGGCTAGAACTTTAGTCTCACAATCTGTGCGACCTTAGGTAATTTCTTCGCTTCAAAAACACTAATTCAACCTAACTACCAATAATTGAAGATTCAAACAGAATTCCTCCAAAGCACCAACGCAAAGTGGAAGCAATTCAAAGACAAAAAAACTTGACAGATGAACAAATCCACAGAAAAATAAAAAACACTAGAGAGAATGTTTGAGTGAATGCTCTCAAGAATTCTATTACTCAAAACTGAAGTGATTTACAATGAGGGGGAGAGGCCTTTATCTATAATTGAGTCTTTCCAAATTCAATGGTACAGATTAAAATACATCAATAGCTAAGATTAAAAGTTATCTACAAAATTAAATCTCTAATATTACAGAATCATGTCTTCTAAGATTACATATCATATCTAAGATTGCATATCTTCAAAAATTACGTTCCATAGTTGCTATACTTTGTAGATGGGCCTTCAATCTCTCCAAGCAAAGGACTAGTCTGATTGGGCCAAATGACTTCCATTGAACATGATGGATCACGCAAGTGTGTCATGGTTACTGGCTCCCATGCGCAACCCATGGCACAAGGGGATAGTTGTACTTTTTTTGGTGGAGATATAATTAAAATTTTTGAATAATATTGCATGAAATGATTAATATATGTGAAAATTTTAAAATTGAGTTTTAGGAAATGAAAATTCTAAAAAATAGTATACGTGAAAATTTTAAAAAAAATTGTTTTCGTAGTTTTTTATTAAAAACGTTTTGTAAAAATGAAAATGATGAAAACAATAATTTTAAACTTTAAATGAATTGGTCCTAGTTCAAAGCCATATAAATGCAAAAACATCCTTTCTTTTCTTAAATAGTTTTTCAAATATTAATTTTGATACCTTGTTTGAATCCATATAAATAGGGGTGAGCAAACCTCGATTCGATTTGAAAAATCGAAAAATTGAATTTTGAGTTAATCAAATTGGGTTATTCGAGTTATCCGAATTATTCGAGTCAACTCGAATAAGTAATTTGAGTTTTGAGTTCGAATCGAGTTGAATTTAACAATTCGAATAATTCGAATAACAAATTGGTGTAAATACCCTTTTGGTCCCTGTCAAGTTTGAAAATTGGTCTTTCTCTCAATAAAAATTACAAAATAATTTAAAATAATTTTGAAAAATTCAAAACAATTTTTAAAATTCCAAAGATTTATAAAAATTCCAAATTTCATATTTTTTAAAAATTATAAAAAATTCAAAAAAATCTAAAAAATATATGAAGAAAGTTAAAAATTTTAAAAATAGAATAATAATTTTGAGGACCTAAGTATGTTAATTAATGATTCAATTTTATCAGACTAAAATATTTTATTATTATTTTATTTTGAAATTTTTTTTAAATATATGGTTTTAAATTTATGTGCTCTAACATGGAATTAATTATACTATAACAATATTTTAATTTGACATGTTTAATTTTTTAATTTAACTCGAATAATTTCACTATATTCGACTCAACTCGAATTTCATTTCATTTAATTCGATTTGAAAAAAGTTCAAATCGAGTTAGGATGATAAAATAGGACTCCTCAACTGTATTAACTTGAAATTTTTTTTACTTGACTATATTTGATCGAACGCTCACCCCTACATATAAATATAATTTTTTAATTTTATTTTTCATATTTATAGAAAAATAATTATCAAATATGAAAAATTGAAAACAATTTTTTATTTCTACTTATTAAACATGCTTAAATAGAAAATAAAAAGTAAAAGTAGAAAATAGAAAATATTTTCCAAAATCAGACATAACCTTAAAATCTAATTTGTCGTGATTCTTCTTTAAAATAAAATTGATGTGGTGTACAAATAGGCGTCAACCTAAATAAGATAAGTGTATTTATACACTAACCATAACATAGATACAAATTCATAATATATTACTAGATTATGACATCTATAATATTATTTAAACACATAATTGTGTTGGTGTCACAAATCAATTAAGTAACAATTCGGATAAAAAAATTATGATTTTTTATGATTAAAATAAATTATATAATTTGAGGGTATTTTAATCATTTTCATTTTTAAAAAACCAATAAAAAATTAATTGCATGGCTATACTATTATTTAAGCTCTTGACTTAGTTGGTGTCATGAGTCAACAGGGTACCAACTCAATTAGAGAAATTATGAAAACATCCTTTCGTAATTAAAATAACTTATATAATTTGAAAGTATTTTAGTCTTTTTCATTTTTAGAGAAACTCAATAAAAAAAATAGCAAGTGATTGGATTTCAACATGTAACATTTTCATCAATAAAAATATTAACTTTACCATTGAACCAAAACCTTATTTTAATATAATATTTACATTTTAATTATATTATGCATACTATACTATCACCATCAATTGGATATATTGATAATGTTATTTTTTAAAGTAAAATTTGTGTTCTAAATACGTAATTTCCACACATATACACGTGTAACAGAATTTTTAATACTTATAATGTGGGGGGAAACAAATTTATGAAAAAGTATATTTATTAAAAATTTATGTAGAAATCAAATGAAGCTTACGTTGAAAGTTTAAAAACAATAATTTTTTTAGGTTTAAGTCGTATCATGTATAAATTGTTACCGATTTTATAAAAATATAAAAAAATGAAAACACTCTCATAATAATATAATTTATTTTATAAAAAGAATATATTTTTAATAAATTTCTAATTAAATTAGTCCACACCTTCATAATAATATAATTTATTTAAAAAAACTTTTTAATCATTTGTTAATTAAGTTAGTGTTGATCAAATCATAATACTAACTAATTTTAAGTATAATACGGATAAAAGATACTTAACCTTTGGGAAGTTATGATTTTAAAATGCATTGTACTTAGCCTTGCCGAATAATATTTTACAACCTAATTTTCTCGGTTGAAGTTGCCTAAATAGAATTAAAGGCAGGTTTAATAAATTAAAAACTATAATGGTTGAAAAATTAAGGATTAAGATATAAAGTGAAGATTTCAAATTATAATGTATATTTAATATATTAAATAAAATTAGATGGTTTGATAAATATAAATATTAAATTATTTTTTTATTTTATCTTTAATTTTAAAGATTGCATGTTAACTTTAAACAACTTTATTATAAATAATATTATCCATTGCATATTGCTTACGTATCGTACGGTTATTTTAGTGATCAGTGACAAAACAAGGGGGGTTGGTAGGGCCCCGACCCCCTAAAATAACTTTTTTTCATATGAACCCTTTAAAATTTTTTAAAATTTTAAATTAGTAAAAAATAAATTACACTTTGATCCCCTTAAAAATATAAAAATTTGATTTAATTCTTTGAAAGTATGAATATATAGTCTATTAAAACAGTGAAATTATATTTTTTTTATAGTCTATTAAAACAGTGAAATTATATTTTTTCTATCGTAAAAATCTGATTTCGCCACTACCAGTGATGCCGTAGAAACTAAACAAACTTGATTTAATCCAATAACGGAAAACAAATTATTTGTAGCAAATTAATAATAAGTAATAATCAAAGACTGGATTGAAACCAATAATAGTTTTGTACTATAGTATTTGGTAAGTACATTTCAGCAGACTTGTAAGGACTGCATGGGATACATTTCACGGTGCTTCTCCCCACTTGAGTAGCTAGCTAGCTGAGAATCATCACCACAAATACCTAGTACTAGGGAAGACGCAAAACTAATATATATTTTGGTATGAAAATGAGGAAGCAAAATATGGAAATGTGTGGTTTCGATTGGAGAAGCATGCATGCGTGCATGCATCGCTTGGAGTTAATGGATAACCGAATTGCATTCAAACGGGTCACCAACAACTTTCTCGATTCCTTATTCCCCTTAATTTTCTTCATATTTTACCCTGCACAAATTAAAGGTCAGCAATGAATTTGTTCATTTATACTTAATTAAAACTATATATATATATTATAGACAAGCGCTAGATGCTTTGTTTTCCAAATTAATATTGGCCTACAAACTGTGCCTCTAAAGGCATATTCTTACCCCCAAGCTCTTTATAATGTCTACTCTTTCTCTTGGTTCATGCAAGCTTTTCTTATTACTTTTTGCATATCAGCTATGGATTTAGAGTGTGCCAGTCAAGAAACAGTAAAACAAGGCCTGCTTGCTCGTGGATGGCCACCGATTAAGGGTTTTAGCAAGCACGTTAAGACTAAAGTGTTTGAATTTTTCAGTCACTTGATAAAGCTTGGCCAAGATGATCCAAGAAGAGTAGTTCACTCCTTGAAAGCCGGACTTGCACTCACCTTGGTCTCATTGTTTTATTACTACCAGCCATTGTACAAAAGCTTCGGCGTTTCCGCAATGTGGGCTGTGATTACTGTTGTCGTCGTCTTCGAATTTTCTGTCGGTATGTTGTGTCACACACCCCCCCGCCAAAAATAAAACAAATTAAGCTGACATAAATAGTTTTTGACCTGATAGCAATTAACTTCAATAGGGGCTACACTTGGGAAGGGAGTGAATAGAGGATTGGCAACATTGCTTGCTGGTGGTCTAGCTGTTGGGGCTCATCAGCTGGCTAACCTATCGGGACGGATAGGTGAGCCCATAGTACTCGGGTTCTTTGTCTTCCTCCAAGGTATACAAAACTGGCACTTTAACAATATATTATCCACCCAAAATTCTCCTTTTCCACAGTTTCTTCAAATACATATATATGTATATGTTATCCGTGATTGCAGCTGCGGTATCAACATTTGTAAGATTCTGCCCCCAAATCAAGGCGAGATACGATTATGGGCTATTGATATTTATTTTGACATTCTCTTTGATCTCGATTTCGGGTTTTCGAGATGATGAAGTGTTAGAATTGGTTCACAAGAGATTGTTAACCGTCCTCATAGGTGGCTCAACCTGTGTCATAATATCCGTTTTGCTTTTCCCTGTGTGGGCTGGTCAAGACCTTCACAACTTGATTGCTTCCAACATGGAAAAGCTTGGGATCTTCCTAGAAGGTACCCATCTCCATTATCAACTCCTCAAAAAGCAATGTATGTATCTAGTTACAGGGTCTGGAATATGTTTACAGGGTTTGGAGATGAATACTTTAAAATGCCAGAGGATGGAGAGTCCAAAGAAGATAGACCCTTCTTGCAGGGTTATAAAAGTGTTCTTGACTCCAAAACCAACGAAGATGCCTTGGTGGGTCAAAACCTCTACTTGTTTTCCATTTCTAGTTATAAAAATAAAAAAGATTGTTCAATTTTTGTTATACGCAATTATCTCGCCCAATACACTCAGCATCCTTGATTCCGACATGAGACTTGCCCGGTCAAGGGCTTGCTTCTTAGGGAACCACCATCAGATTCCATCGAGATTGAATGAAACTTTATATCAACAATTTTCTTGTTTGGTTTTTAATTTATTTTTTCTTGAACTTTTAGGCTAATTTTGCAAGATGGGAACCAAGGCATGGTCGATTTCAATTCCGACATCCATGGAAGCAGTACCTGAAGATTGGAGCTCTAACACGAAAGTGTGCCTATCGAATTGAATCTCTTAACGGACACCTATATGCTGACATTCAAGTATTAGTGTTTAAATCTCCACGTTTTAAATTCATGTATATTTTAAATTGGCAAATCATTTTATTCTAATGTTGCAGGCAAAACGGGAAATCCGAAGTAAAATCCAAGAGACATGCACAACAATAAGCATGGAATCTGGTAAAGCATTGAAGGAACTATCAATGGCGATCAAAACAATGGTGCAACCATTTGCTGCTGATATCCACATTGAGAACTCAAAATCCTCCGTAAAGAATCTCGACACTTTGCTCAAATCAGGGTTATGGGATGATGAAACGGACCTATTGGAAGTGGTACCAGTGGCCACAGTAGCTTCGTTATTAATCGATGTAGTCACCTGCACGGCCGAAATTGCTGAATCTGTTAACGAACTTGCAACGATGCTAAAATTTGAAGTCGTTGAGCCAACTGTCTCACCTGAAAAGACCGAGACAGGACAACCTAAAATTGGGATATCTTAGAAACCCATTTCCAGATAATAGGAATTCTGATTCCACCAGAAGGAATTATTATATTAGTGAACCGACGAATCTTGGGGTGTAAATAATATCTTATATATAAATATATTTATTCACTGATTGCATTAAGTTTTGCTAAATCTTGGAATATGAAATTTGACCAGGATGAGGAACACTAAGATCGAGATCGTGTGGACAAATTTCTTTGCTTTTGTACCGTACTTCAGTTGCTACTTGCTACTGTAATAACTAGGAATATGACCATTCACCACGCCTTGGTCTTTTTTTATTATTTTAAGAGATAATGTAATAAATAGTTGGTATTTTAGTATCTTAATATAATTTATTGGTTTTGTTTGAAAAATCACTTAATAATTCAATTTGAGTGTAATTGTTTGTTTTAGTTAAATGTGATATTTTTGAGTAATCATTGTAATTTATAAGTTCACTGAATTGAGTGTGATCAGAGTACTTAATTATACTTTTCAATTCTTAGAGATGAGTGTGAGAATTGAAGTAATTGTACCAAAATCTAATTACCTTGTCACTTTCCAAATACCCATACATGATTTAAATTTAAAGATTATTTTTATACAAGTTATGAAAAATTATATTATAAACATAAACACATGCGATAGTTTAGGATGATTATGATAAATTTTTTTCTAAAGTTATATTATAAATTCTCAAAAATTATGTCATAAAAAATAATTTACGTATATTTTATAAATCTATGACAAAAAAAATTACATTATTTTAATCTTAAAAAATTTCTAAAGTTATGTTCAAAAAATATATTACAAAAATGATTTACATGTTATAATGTATTTATCTATAAAAAATTATGACTAAAAAATATGAACATAACTTATTTACGTTTCTAAGCTAGAATTAAAAAAGAAAATATATTTTTTTATAAAAAATATTTTGTGATAATTTATTTACAATTTTTTTCTAAAGTTATGATAAAAAAATGTTAAAAAATTGTTTGAAAGTTAGTGTTTCATATATAAATTTTAATTATTTTTTAACTTAATTTACTTACTATAAAAATATTATAACCTAGCATAAGTTTTTCTTCAAATTAAGTTTATATAAGTTTTTATAATCAAAGCTACAGATTATTTGCGTTGAAACCCAAGTATAATGTGGTAGATGTTAGTTATGCAAATACAAAAAATTTTCTCGTGGGGCACGACACCATTTGAAAGAATGGTGCCAGACACAAATATCAGAGATAACTTGCGAACTTTTTAATTTGAGACATTTAAAGTTTCGAAATGTGGTTGAGAAGACATTTCCTTTTTTCTTTTTTTAAGATTTCTCATATTAACAATATCACATCAATATAGCATAAAAAATAAGGTTGGATTGTATTGTTATGTATTAGCATGTTGCATACTTTTTAACTTCATTCGCAGATGAAAATTAGATGATCCATACTTTGAAAAGTACATGAAAGAAAGAGATATTAATAATTTTAATTATATAAATTCAGATTCAGATAATAATAAAGAGTATATGTTAAATGCTAAATAGAAGATAATCCCAAAAAAAATGAAATACTAGAGCTATTAGATAAATTGCATGTGTTTTTTTTTATTGTTCTTGTTATTTTATTAGTAATCTTATTATTGAGTACTTTAATGGACTAACATATTACATGTGATAATTTGATTTCAATTTTGTTACTTGTTTAGATTTTATTTATCATATTGATATTTTTTATAGTAATTAATATTTTTAAAAACATAAATCATATAATTGTGTGATTACAATTTATACTACTAAAATTAAGGGAATTACGGATAATTACACCTAATTAATCATACATATCTAAAAATTTACAATTATTTGTAATTATAGAAAATATAATTAACTTTCATCTAAATTACTCTTGTTATCCAAATAAACCGATAATCATCTTATGTATATTTATATAGTAACTGAGGGTAAATACCATTAATAACTACAAGCCAACTAATAAATTTTGGATACATTATTCTTTTTATTTCAGTAAAAAATTTCACAATTGATATATAATTTAAGAATGATATTAAATATCCAAAAAAATATTGTACAAAACTGTACAGAATTTGTACAATTACATGGTTACTTTTGTGATATATCAAATTAGCTTTCCCTCCAAAGTTATCGAGATTCAAGAGCTTAGAAGCAAAATTGTAGCTCAACAAATGGAAAATCCAAACAGAACTCAAGTTTCCATCGAGTCAATGGAGAAGGAGCTCATTCAGGGATTGAATAATTTATTTTGACTCTCTAATGGTGATAGTTTATTAAATGAAGAAGGAAGTAATGGCGTTGTAACAATTCATTTTTAGTGATGTTGAAAATAATAGTTTCGGGATCACAATTCCAACAAGAGAATCAATAAATATTATTAATCTAGTATTTATGGGTATTTATTTATATTAAATATAAATATAAGTTTCATGGATATGTATATTAGAAATTTTATAAAGGAAAAGGGTTAAGGATTGATACGCAAAAATATCCTGTTTGAACTTTGTGAATACTTAGGATACAAATGATATGTCATTAGGAATCATATGTTTTCGGGTGTTGGTCTTGGATATCCTACCAATGGCTGAGTGCATTTGTTGCGATTCTCCACAGCTCATGTGAGCAGCATCATGTGGCTTAACATCCTGATTAACAGCTCATGTGAGCAGGCCCATTTCATAGTTCGTATGAGCATTACAGATACAATTACAGTTACATGAAAAATGTTAATATATGTATAAGATTTGAAAAAGGTGTTAATTTAGTATATGATGGATGAATGGTGTATTGAAAATCTTATATGGTATGCTTTATGTTTGATTGGATTTATATGTTCTTAAATACCTACTAATATTGTGTAGTGGTGTGAATAGGAAAGAAAAATATCCATATGACCTAATGATCAATTCTTGAACGGTTTAATCGTTTTATGTTCGGTAAGCTAAGTTTCCTTTATACGAGTTTACTAATTAATAATGCTTACGTCATTTGTTTTCCATGTTTTGTAGATCATCATAAAGCTTGACCGGCTGGAATTCTCGTCGGAGCAGCATTGTAATGACCCAAAATTTACGGGCATCAGAAAAGTGTGTTGTCCGGTCTCCGTTTTCGTAAAATAGATTCGTAAATATTTATTAAAAATATTTACGAAGTTAGCTGTGTAGTTGATTAAGTTTTAGTTAGGAGAATTAGTTTAAATTAGCAGTAATTAGGAAAAAGGATTAAATTACAATAAGAGTGAAAGTTTAATTATAGATTAAAGAAAAATTAAAGGGACTAAAGAGGCAATAAAATCATTGTATTATAATAATATAATATAATATAATATTATATTATATTATATAATATTCTTATTTATTAAGTAAATATATATTTTAATTATAAAAATCTTTGATATTTTCCAAATTAAACCGCTTCAACAATAGAAAATGATTTAATTCCCTCTTTAGTCCCTTTATTTTTCTTTAATCTATAATTAAACTTTTACTCTTATTGCAATTTAGTCCTTTTTCCTAATTACTCCTAATTTAAGTTAATTCTCCTGACCAAAACTTAATCAACTACACAACTAACTTCGTAAATATTTTTAATAAATATTTACTAATCCGTTTTACGAAAATGGATACCCGACAATACACTTTTCTGATGCCCGTAAATTTTGGGTCATTACATTTCTTCCCCCATAATAAATTTCGTCCTCGAAATTTTCCTGAAAAGAGATGGGGGTACTGAGACATAGTTTCTTCCGATTCCCAAGTTGCTTTTTCTACACTATAACTTCTCCACAATACTTTCACTAAGGGAACTCATTTATTTTGAAACTCTTTTACCTTTCGTGCTAAAATCTCAGCCGATTCTTCTTCATAACACAAATCAAATTGGATTTCTATATCTTCTGTCGAAATAATATGAGAAAGGTTGATCGATATCTCTATAGTATGGAAACATGAAAAACATCATGAATCTTCTATAATTTCAGAGGCAATGCTAGCGATAGGCAACTAGTCCAACTCTTTCTATAATCTCTTACGGCTTAATAAAACAAGGACTCGATTTTCTTTTTCGGCCAAATCTCAATATTTTCTTTCAACGCGAAACATTAAGAAATACTTTGTCGCCAATACGGTACTCAATATCTCGACGTTTTATATCTATATACGATTTCTGTCTGTCGAAAGCTGCCTTTAGCTTATCTCGAATTTTCTTAACAATTTCCCCCCGTTTCTTGGATTAATTCTAGCCCAATCATTTTTTTCATTCAATTCCATTCAACATACAGGAATATTGTACAGCCTCACAATTTCCCAAATTTAAACTTCAGCAAGTTTCTGAAGTGACCAATCAGTTTTGACTGTTATAAAATGAGCTGATTTCGTAAGTCTATCAACAATCACCCAAATAGTATTCTTTTTACTTGCTGATAAGGGTAGCCCTGTTACAAAATCCTTAATGACACAATTCCCATTTCCATTCAGGAATGTTAATAAGATGAAGTTATCCAGTAGGAACCTGATGCTTTGCCTTAACTCATTGATAAGTCAAACATTTATCCATATACTCGACCACATCTCTTTTCACTTCTGATCGCCAATACGATTTTTGCAAGTCGTGATACATTTTCGTTCCTCCAAGATGCAAAGCGAAATGACCATTATGAACTTCACGAAGTATCAACTTTTTGAATTTAGAGACATCCAGAACGCAAATTCGATTGTGAAATCTCAAGCAACCACAATTATCAAGGCTAAAATTTTCTAATATACCATTCTGAACTATTTCTCTTTTCTTCACCAATTTGTCATGTTCTAACTGCGCTGACTTAATTTGATCTGTAACGACCCAAATTTTAAGGTCATCAGAAAATTAAATTTTTGGGTTATAATTTCCGCAAAATGAATTCGTAAATATTTATTAGAAATATTTACGAAGCTAGTAGTGTAGTTAATTAGACTTTGGTTAAGTGAATTAGCTTGAATCAAGGTTAATTTAGTGAAAGGACTAGATTAAATATAGTGTAAAAGTTTAATTGTAGAATAGAGAAAATTCAATGGATTAAATTAGAAAATAAGCCTTATGTGACAAGTCTGTGGTAAGTATAAATACATGTGTATTATTTTAATTGGTACAAATGTATGAATATATATGTATTTACTTAATATTTAAGAAATAATAATTATAATTTAAAATATAATAATAATGATATAATATAATAGTTATAATAAAAAAAAGAAATAAAAACATAAAGAAAAAGAAAAAAGAAGGGCACGAGCAGAACAGGGAAAGAAAGAAAGAAAAAGGGAAAGAAAAAGAAAGGAAAAATAGGGCTTTAAGGTTCAAGCTTTAAGTGGTAAGTCAATTTAATCCCTTTTCTTGTAATTTTGGTGTCTATAGAATCCTAGGAAGAAACACTATTTGAGTTATGTTGGAATTTAGAAAGTTATTGAATTTTTAGATGTTGATTAAGCTGAATGAATGGAAGAATTATTGGTTTAATTGATAGAAATTCAAGTTAGAAGTGGGAGAAGGATGTAATTGTAAAGATTGATATAAGTTTTGTTATAGTAAGGATTAAATTGTTTAAATTGTAGAATTGATGTTTTATATTGAATATTAAGAGTTGAAACTTGTTTAAAGTAGGTATAAAATAAATTTATAATGTAACGCCCCAATTTTCGGGAATCCTGTGAATGTTGGCATAGGTTTAATTATGTTAATGGGCCTCTAGAAAGCCCAAGCTTAAGATAGAACCCGACAATTTTAGTTAATTTTTGTTCCATAACAAAAAGGGGGTGAAATAATGAAATAGAACCTATGTGAAAATGTTTGAAAATGCTATAGGCTAAATTGAAGTGGCCAAATAAATAGGAGTGCAAAATAGGAGGATTTGCATGACAAACCTCCCATTTTACATGTAGTGGCTGGTCATCATGTTGTTGTAGATAAAATGTGCACTTGATATCCATAATTTAGGTAAATGTTCCATGATAATGGGTTAGGTAAATGTTTCATTATAATGGGTTAGGTAAATGTTCCATGATAATAAGTTAGGTAAATGTTCCATGATGGGAATTTCATATCTTTTGTATTAAAGAATTAAATGGATGAAATATGAAGTTTTATTAAAAGAAAAACGGGTGAAAAGAACAAAGTTTTGTCCATCTTTGTTCATCATAGCTGAAAGTTAGAGAAGAGAAAGGAGAGGAGAAAGCTCTTCAGTATTCGGTCATTAGGAGGAGGAAAATTGAAGGTAAGTTCTTGGTACCTTGCTTCTATTTTGAGGTTCATGAGTTCTTCTTGGTTCTACCTTAACTCTTGAAGTATATTTTGATTTTTAGTTGTGTTGTGAGCATTTAGTCATGAATTAAAATGAAGGAAATGGTTGTTGTTTCATGTTCTTTTGATGAAAAATGGAAGATAGGTGAAGTTGAGCCAAACAAATGAGCATGCATGTGCCTTAGATGCTAAAGGGAAAAATCGGCTAACATGTTGTGCTTTAAAATGATGAAATGGAGATTATACTTAAGTAAAATCATAGATATGTGATGATTGATTGGTGATATACATGTTTAAATAACAAGCATGCAAGTTAGGTGTGAAAGAGTGATTTGGTAATAAATCTGCTTGGGACAGCAGCAGTAATGTGACTTTGGAAAATCACCATAAATTTTGGGAGATGAGTTAGAAGCTGCATAAATTATGTAATTAAAGCTTAATGAGTCTAGTTTCAAATGGAATAAACGAGAACATATTTTGAATTCTTTACAATGAGAAATTTGATTCGTAATGAGGAGTGGTCAAATTAGTCAAACAGTGAAACAAGGGAAATTTTAAGAAAAATCTGGTATTGATTGGCCATACCAAAAATTCTGAATATTTTATGGATAAAAGATATATGAGTCTATTTTCAGGGAAAATTAACGGCACTTGATTTGGAGTTTCGTAGCTCCAGTTATAAATAATTTAGTGACTGTTGCTCAGGAAGACAGCTTGCAGTGAAATTACGATTATGTGGTAAACATTGACAAAAATTTGTTAATGAGTTGCTTATTGATTTCTTATAAGCTTACTATGATCTGTAGGTGTGGTAGGCCAAATATTGTAAGGGGTTAATACGTAGTTTGTATTTGAATAGTTAGATTAACGTGTTAGTAATCCAATTGTAGGCGGTTCGTGTGTGGATCTCGTCAGCATATCGTCGCAAACAGGTGTGTAACTGACACCCTCTCATAGACTAGATTGGCAAAAGCCGAAAAGTCGAAATGCCGAAAAGTCAGTATTTGGGAATTTGCGAGTGTACGAATACTCGTAAGATAGTTGCGTTTGTATATTTGGTAATCTAAAGTAATAAACTGCAGTACACGCGATTTCGTACATTTTGATAATTTGGGCTTAATGGGCCAAAGATCGGGTTCATGGGCCAACGGGCCCAATTCAGTAAGTATGTGCGGTAAGTGTTCTGATAGTACGTAAATAGTTAGGATATGCATGAAAACCATAAAAGTAGCTAAATTACTATAATACCCCTATATATGGAAAATTACTGTTATACCCCTAGGTGCAAAATTACCGTTATACCCCTAGGGTTAATTTTGACTGAAAAGCATGACGATCTGATTCTGTATGATGTATGCCATGATTATATATCTGTTGCATGGGGACATGGGTACATTATGGAGGAAGCGTTCTGGTGGCTATGCAAAAAATATCTGATCTGGTGGCTCTGCCACATATATTTGTTCTGGTGGCTCTGCCACGATTATCTGTATCTGGTAACTCTGTCACATTATCTGTTCTGGCAGCCATGCTGCAAATTTTGTGGTGTGTAGCGGTTGGGTGGGTCGAGTTGTCTCCCCACACGGTGTAAGGTTGGTACGGGGGTGTATACGGTTGGATATGGTTGGGTTTCTGCATAAACATGTAATATCTGTTCTATTCTGTTATGGGCCTATGGGCTTTATTCTGAATTCTGTTCTGGGCTAAGGCCAACTTATTCTGTTTCTGTGGGTTGAGCTGATTTAGACTATGGTTGGGTTATTTTACACACTGATTTTCCCCAAACTCATCCCTTTTATTTTCATCCACGCAGGTAATCCCCAACCATAGTGGGCTTGGAGCTGTGAGGGAATTCAGAGTGGCCACCCGTTCTGAAAGTTTGATTTTCTTCTGGTGAACTAGACATCCTTTTAATTACGTTTGAGGTTTTGGGCTTTTAAATGTAATAAGGCGGCTTATTTATTTTTGATGGTTTTTAATATGTATTACTAAGATAGGTAATACTTATTTTAACTGTTGAAATTGGATAGCTTTAGGGCGCGTTTTCAAAAACAACAGTTGATTTCAAAATAACACGACAATAAGCAAAGCTTCCACAATGAAAGTATTTTCCAAAATTAATCACTTTTCCTAAAAATGACTTAATCAAATCGGTTTCCTAGAAATATCCATGACGTTAAGGTGTGGCAATGACAGTATGCATGTCTAGGATTGGATCCGAAGGGAGCTTGGTACTTAAGCAGTCCGATGGACTCACCACCTCTTTTCCGGTTTTCCTACCTGGTGCACAGCTTCCATTCACTTTAACCCTTAATGAATTAATCTTTTGAACATCAAGTACGATTTTCTGGACTTAGAATGGAAATTTTTTTTTTAACGTTTTTGATGTGGCATGCCGGATCCGGCCATAACTTCTGGGTCGGGTTTGGGGTGCTACATTTAGTGGTATCAGATCCTAGGTTGCAACAACACGGCTGTGGAATGGGTTTACAAAAACAAAGATTTTTGAAAGCGAAAATTTTATAAAGAATGTGAAAAACTCGATTTTCAAAATTTAGATATTTAGAAGGTGGCATTCCGAATTTCCGGCCCAATCCTGTAAGTATTACTCTGAACTTTTCTGAATATTTTCTTGAATTATCTGTCTGTACTGAAACCCTATTAAGATACTCTAGATAGGATGATGCTGAAACCATAGGAAAATCTGATAAGAGACTGAAACTGTAGCTAGACTTCGATTCTGCGAAAACAAACTCTGAACTACTGTCTGATTCATAAAACATCTGTAATAAACACTGGAATATTAATTGATGCATAAAAATTCGTAATCAAGATAATACGATATGAGTACAAGAGCTACTCGTGGAAGAGGCCGTGGACGTGGTCGAGGAAGGGCTCGAGCGGTATCTTCGTCTTCGGGACATATGCCGACGGCAGATGCACCAGTACCACCGGCAACAAAGGTAGAGTCTCATGACCGCGGTGCCGAGGATGATTCCCTGTCACAAGCAATGCTTTATGTTTTGGAAAGCGTTGTCGGAGCAAGTTCGGGCAACGAAATTCAGGGATCAATTTCTGAATGACTTCGGGACTAACGGAACGGAGATCTTTAAGGGCGTGTTTGGTATAGCCCCGAATGTGGCGGAATATTGGTTGGAGGCCACAGAACGGATTATGGACGACTTGGACTGCTTTGAGGAGATTGTGAGTGGGGTATCTGTACTAAGTCCCTTGGGTCACTCGGTTAGGGTAGACAAACTGTATAGGAATGTACCCTTAGAAACTCAAGGCAAGGTTTTTCCTGGAGATCTGATGGAGTTACCGTTCGGAGAGTTTGACCTCATTTTTGGAATGGATTGGCTTGTTAAGCACAAGGCGACTCTGGATTGTGCTGCTAAACGAATGGTGTTAAGAACTACAAAGGATGAGGAGGTTATGGTGATAGGTGAGAGAAGGGATTATTTGTCCAATGTGGTGTCGGCATTAAGAGCCGAAAAGTGGATTCGGAAAGGTTGTGAGGCCTAATTGGTATTTGTAAGTCAGTCGAAAGAGAAGGGACTAACAGTGGATAAGGTTAGGACCGTAAAGGAGTTCCAAGGTGTTTTTCCGGAGGAGCTTCCAGGATTGCCTCTGAATCGAGAAGTTGAGTTTGGAATAGACTTGTTGCCTGGAATGGCGTCTGTGTCTATCGCACCGTATAGGATGGCACCGAAGGAATTAGTAGAGTTAAATACTTAAATTCAAGAGTTGTTGGATAGGGGCTTTATTAGGCCAAGCGTGTCTCCATGGGGAGCACCGGTGCTATTTGTGAAGAAGAAGGATGGTACAATACGGATGTGCATTGATTATCGCCAGTTGAACAAACTGACGATTAAAAATAAGTATCCACTGCCAAGGATTGATGATTTATTTGACCAACTTAGAGGAGCTTCGGTATTTTCCAAGATTGACCTTTGATTTGGATACCATCAGTTAAGGGTAAAGGAAATGGATATCTATAAGACAGCATTCAGGACTTGGTATGGTCATTACGAGTTTCTGGTTATGCCATTTGGAATGACGAACGCTCTTGCAGCATTTATGGATCTGATGAATCGCGTGTTCCAACCATTTTTAGATCAGTTCGTAGTCGTCTTTATTGACGATATCCTAGTATATTCTAAAATTGAAGTGAAACATGATGAGCATCTCCGTATAGTGCTGCAAGTGTTAAGGGAGAAGGAACTCTTTGTGAAGTTCAGCAAGTCTGAACTTTGGTTGAGGGAGGTAACCTTCTTAGGACATGCGGTCTCTGCCGAAGGGATTAAGGTGGACCCTCGGAAAATTGAAGCGATTTTGGAGTGGAAGCCGCCTAGGTCAGTGTCAGAAATACGAAGTTTTCTAAGACTGGCATGATACTACAGAAGGTTTGTGGAAGGTTTTTCTGTGATGGCAGCACCTCTGACAAAACACATAAGGAAAGGAGTACCGTTTGTATGGACTAAGAAACAGCAGGAAGCTTTTGAGAAGTTGAAGAAAGTTCTGACTGAAGCACTTGTGTTAATTCAGCCAGAGTCTGGGAATGATTTTACTGTGTACAATAACGCATCACACGTGGGTTTGGGCTGCGTGTTAATGCAAGAGGGTAAGGTGGTTGCATATGCATCACGATAGCTTAAGCCTCATGAGGGAAACTATTTGACTCATGATTTAGAGTTGGCAGCAGTGATATTTGCACTTAAGATTTGGAGACATTACTTGTACGGAGAAAGGTGTATTATATACACTGACCATAAGAGTCTTAAGTATTTGTTGACTCAGAAGGAGCTGAACCTTAGGCAAAGGAGATGGATTGAGTTGCTTAAGGATTATGACTGTTCGATCGAGTATCACCCAAGCAAGGCTAATGTGGTAGCCGATGCTCTAAGTCATAGAGCTGTATCTGATCTGAGAGCAATGTTTGCTCGTCTGAGTCTGTATGATGATGGAAGTCTGTTGGCTGAGTTGCATGTGAGGCCAACCTGGGTGGATCAGATTAAGGAAAAACAGTTGAACGATGAGTCTTTGGTCGCTCGTTTTCAACAAGTTAAGGAAGGGGAAACTTCTGAGTTTGGGCGCCAGAAGAGACGATGCAACAGCAATACCCTCATCTGTTTGGATTAGGTAAATTTCGAGGACGAAATTTCTTTAAGGAAGGTAGAGTTGTAACACCCCAATTTTCGGGAATCCTGTGAATGTTGGCATAGGTTTAATTATGTTAGTGGGCCTCTAGAAAGCCCAAGCTTAAGATAGAACCCGACAATTTTAGTTAATTTTTGTTCCATAACAAAAAGGGGGTGAAATTATGAAATAGAACCTATGTGAAAATGTTTGAAAATGCTATAGGCTAAATTGAAGTGGCCAAATAAATAGGAGTGCAAAATAGGAGGATTTGCATGACAAACCTCCCATTTTACATGTAGTGGCTGGTCATCATGTTGTTGTAGACAAAATGTGCACTTGATATCCATAATTTATGGTACAAATTGACACAAATTGATAATGGGTTAGGTAAATGTTCCATGATAATGGGTTAGGTAAATGTTCCATGATAATGAGTTAGGTAAATGTTCCATGATGGGAATTTCATATCTTTTGTATTAAAAAATTAAATGGATGAAATATGAAATTTTATTAAAAGAAAAAGGGGTGAAAAGAACAAAGTTTTGTCCATCTTTGTTCATCATAGCTGAAAGTTAGAGAAGAGAAAGGAGAGGAGAAAGCTCTTCAGTATTCGGTCATTAGGAGGAGGAAAATTGAAGGCAAGTTCTTGGTACCTTGCTTCTATTTTGAGGTTCATGAGTTCTTCTTGATTCTACCTTAACTCTTGAAGTATATTTTGATTTTTAGATGTGTTGTGAGCATTTAGTCATGAATTAAAATGAAGGAAATGGTTGTTGTTTCATGTTCTTTTGATGAAAAATGGAAGATAGGTGAAGTTGAGCCAAACAAATGAGCATGCATGTGCCTTAGATGCTAAAGGGAAAAATCGGCTAACATGTTGTGCTTTAAAATAATGAAATGGAGATTATAATTAAGTAAAATCATAGATATGTGATGATTGATTGGTGATATACATGTTTAAATAACAAGCATGCAAGTTAGGTGTGAAAGAGTGATTTGGTAATAAATCTGCTTGGGACAGCAGCAGTAATGTGACTTTGGAAAATCACCATAAATTGTGGGAGATGAGTTAGAAGCTGTATAAATTATGTAATTAAAGCTTAATGAGTCTAGTTTCAAATGGAATAAACGAGAACATATTTTGAATTCTTTACATTGAGAAATTTGATTCGTAATGAAGAGTGGTCAGATCTGTCAAACAGTGAAACATGGGAAACTTTAAGAAAAAATCTGGTATTGATTGACCATACCAAAAATTCTGAAAATTTTATGGATAAAAGATATATGAGTCTATTTTCAGGGAAAATTAATGGCACTTGATTTGGAGTTTCGTAGCTCCAGTTATAAATAATTTAGTGACTATTGCTCAGGAAGACAGCTTGCAGTGAAATTACGATTATGTGGTAAACATTGACAAAAATTTGTTAATGAGTTTCTTATTGATTTCTTATAAGCTTACTATGATCTGTAGGTGTGGTAGGCCGAATATTGTAAGGGGTTAATACGTAGTTTGTATTTGAATAGTTAGATTAACGTGTTAGTAATCCAATTGTAGGCGGTTCGTGTGTGGATCTCGTCAGCATATCGTCGCAAACAGGTGTGTAACTGACACCCTCTCATAGACTAAATTGGCAAAAGCCGAAAAGCCAAAATGCCGAAAAGTCAGTATTTTGGGAATTTGCGAGTGTGCGAATGCTCGTAAGATAGTTGGGTTTGTATATTTGGTAATCTAAAGTAATAAATTGCAGTACGCGCGATTTCGTACATTTTGATAATTTGGGCTTAATGGGCCAAAGATCGGGTTCATGGGCCAACGGGCCCAATTCAGTAAGTATGTGCGGTAAGTGTTCTGATAGTACGTAAATAGTTAGGATATGCATGAAAACCATAAAAGGAGCTAAATTACTATAATACCCCTATGTATGGAAAATTACTGTTATACCCCTAGGTGCAAAATTACCGTTATACCCCGAGGGTTAATTTTGACTGAAAAGCATGACGATCTGATTCTGTATGATGTATGCCATGATTATATATCTGTTGCATGGGGACATGGGTACATTATGGAGGAAGCGTTCTGGTGGCTATGCAAAAAATATCTGATCTGGTGGCTCTGCCACATATATCTGTTCTGGTGGCTCTGCCACGATTATCTGTATCTGGTGACTCTGTCACATTATCTGTTCTGGCAGCCATGCTGCAAATTCTGTGATGTGTAGCGGTTGGGTGGGTCGAGTTGTCTCCCCACACGGTGTAAGGTTGGTACGGGGGTGTATACGGTTGGATATGGTTGGGTTTCTGCATAAACATGTAATATCTGTTCTGTTCTGTTATGGGCCTATGGGCTTTATTCTGAATTCTGTTCTGGGCTAAGGCCAACTTATTCTGTTTCTGTGGGTTGAGCTGATTTAGACTATGGTTGGGTTATTTTACACACTGATTTTCCCCAAACTCATCCCTTTTATTTTCATCCACGCAGGTAATCCCCAACCATAGTGGGCTTGGAGCTGTGAGGGAATTCGGAGTGGCCACCCGTTCTGAAAGTTTGATTTTCTTCTGGTGAACTGGACATCCTTTTAATTACCTTTGAGGTTTTGGGCTTTTAAATGTAATAAGGCCGCTTATTTATTTTGATGGTTTTTAATATGTATTACTAAGATAGGTAATACTTATTTTAACTGTTGAAATTGGATAGCTTTAGGGCGCGTTTTCAAAAACAACAGTTGATTTCAAAATAACACGACAACAAGCAAAGCTTCCGCAATGAAAGTATTTTCCAAAATTAATCACTTTTCCTAAAAATGACTTAATCAAATCGGTTTCCTAGAAATATCCATGACGTTAAGGTGTGGCAATGACAGTATGCATGTCTAGGATTGGATCCGAAGGGAGCTTGGTACTTAAGCAGTCCGATGGACTCACCACCTCTTTTCCGATTTCCTACCTGGTGCACAGCTTCCATTCACTTTAACCCTTAATGAATTAATCTTTTGAACATCAAGTACGATTTTTTGGACTTAGAATGGAATTTTTTTAACGTTTTTGATGTGGCATGCCGGATCCGGCCATAACTTCTGGGCCGGGTTTGGGGTGCTACATATAAGGTTATTTGAAGAAAAAGAATGGTTATGGTGATAGGACCTAATTGGAAATATAGTAAAGTTACATGAAAATTAAAGAGTGTGTTATTAAACAACATATATTGATAATTTTAAATGTTAAATTTTATGTAGTCAACGTAGCACCGGAAACGTCATCAAAAAAGGGAAAGGAGAAAGTGAACAAGGATATCGATTAAACTCGAGAATTTTGGTTTGTATTTCTATAAACTATGCTTGATGATTTAATACAATGTAATTGTTATTTTTAATAATTAGAATGTATAATGAATGATATGATGGAAACTATTACTACTTCTGTATTGAAATGAAATGATTTGAATACCCTATTAACAGTGTCGGGCTAGTCGGATACAATTGGCATGCCATAGAATTGGAAGTGTTCAGGGATATTCCGACTGTGTGTCGATGAGACACTATATGTGTCGACTACTGTGACTATTCCGGATTTGTTCCGAAGAGGTACTTCGTACTTGACTATGACTGTTACTGTTACTGTTACCCTACGGTGTATTCCGGTTTCGGCCGATGAAACACTGTATATTATCCCCGGTGTGTGGGTTGGATCCGCGTATCCGTTTAGGTCCGAGTTATGTTAATAGGGGTAAATGAAAGTACTGAAGACTGTTTACTATTGATTATGTAACCGTGACTGGTTTACGAGGTTGAAAGATATCGAGTGATAAGAAATATATAAATATATACATATATATTTGAATTGCTTAACTAATGAATGTAAAAGGCTTTAAGTTACAATGTATATACATGGTTTATTATTATTTTAAGTATTAGTTTATAGAAATACCACTGAGTGTATACTCAGCATACGGTATGTTTCAGTGCGCAGGACTAGGTACGAAAGAAAGCTAAGGACTCAGCATCCAAGCCAATCTCGGACTCAAAGTGGTGAATACTTTTCTTTTGGTAAAATGGCATGTATCTAGGTTGTTAAGGTGTTATTTTGTACATGATAGTGAATAAACATGAAAGTTGTTGAAGCATGGTATGAAATATGCATAATTTGGAAGTTAAACTTACATGAGTTTGACTAGTATGACAATGTAGTATAATTTTGATGAATTGTGGTACATAATCCTTAAGAGGTGTTATAGTGAATGAATGAATATTTGCTAAGTTTGAATAGCATAACGAATGATATTTGATTTAAGAACTATTAGTAAATGCTTGGGCATGAATTAGATGTGTTTAGCATGTGAAAATAGCTTAAAAATGGTCAAAAATTATGTTTTTACATGGCCAAGTCACATGGGCGTGTGCTTAGGCCATGGGGCTCTCTGTTTATGTCACACGGGCTGTTCCCACGGTCGTGTGTGCAAGTCAGATCTGTCCACGGCCTGGCCCCACGACCATGGGAACCCCACGGGCTGGCCACACGGCCATATCCCAGGCTACACGGGCGTGTGCCCCTATCTTCAAGGTAAAATTTCCAAAGTTGCCGGTTTAATCCCGAATTATTTCTAAAGCATGTATTGGGCCCCGTACACCCATATTAGGGACTTTATGATGAAATTTGAAAAGAATTTATCTGGAATGTAAAATTTATGACTCGGTTTTGTATAAATGTTAGTGTATAAGTCTGGTAATGCCTCGTAACCCTATTCCGGTGATGGTTAGTGTATAAGTTTGGTAATGCCTCATAACCCTATTCCGGTAACGGATACAGGTTAGGGGTGTTACATGATCAACATCACCAACTTGATTGCTAATTGAGCCAATAAGCTTTCATCATCATTGATACTAAGCTAAACAAACATTGTTTGCAATTCATTTATTGCTTTCCTACTCAATGCATTAGCTATAACATTAGCTTTACCAGGGTAATAATCAATAGCACAATCAAAATTTTTCAAAATCTCTATCCGACGACGTTGTCTTAAAATTTAACTCTTTTTAAGATAAAAGTTTTTTGATACTCTTATAATTGGTATAAATATAATATTGTTCATCATATAGATAGTGTATCCAAATATTTAGAGTAAAAACCACAATAGCTAGTTCTAAATTGTGTGTTAGATAATTGCGTTCATGTATTTTTAGCTGATGAGATGCATAAGCAATCACTTCCCATCTTACATCAAAACACGACTAAAACCGCTCAAGGATCATCACTATAAATGGCAATATTCTTTCCATAAGAATCGAAAACCTTTAGTAGATTACCTTTAAGTTATTCTTATAATCCTAAATTTCCTTTTTCCACTCAATTGGTCTTTTATTTCTTTTCTTTCCACTTAATCAAAAGTCTTTTCTTCATTTAGTTTCTTAAAATCATCTCTATAATTCTATAGTTCCTTACTGCATATATTTACCTAGCTTATCATTTATATCCATTCTCTATCCTTTCTTTTCATTTGTTTTTATCATTATTCTTATCACAACTATCTTATACAAATCACGGCACTAGTCTTTTTAACATTTTTCTTAGGCTTTACTTTGTTATACTTTTATAATCTCATTTTCATTTTCTTTCTTTTTTTTCTCTTTTCGAGGCAAACAATAATTATTCCAATTATGGATCAGAGTTATTACTCTTAATCCAAACCTCTTAGAAATCTATTGGCCCGGCCACTGCCAACAGTCTCCTCGAGGTAACTGTTCTTTCTAATGTTTGCCTCTTTTATTACACAATTTATAACTTTGTTATTTCTTCTTCTTCTTCTTCTTCTTCTTTTCACACTTTAGATCACTCTTTATTCACTAATTCTTAAAATCATTTTGCTAACTTTTTATGTTCTCTAAAGTACTTACACTATTTTTCATGGTCAATTCTATTCTTATCTTCTATAATCTATTTTGAATTTTTTTTATATTCAATTTATTCTCTTATTAATACCCATTACAAACTATTTCTTGGTTTTCTCAACAATTTTGAACAATTATTTATTTCATGTCTTTTAGAGCCATATTTAAAAGCATCTTTCAGAAAATATCACTTAAATGAGATTTTCTTTTTCGCATTTGTCACAAGGTCGAATAGTTCTTTTCTTTAAACTTTTAACACTTGCCTTGGAGGTAACCTGAAACCTTGTTTTATTTTGCTCTTCATGTTCGTATACTAGTACAAATTCTCAAGCTTCTTTACCTTTCTTAATTGATCGTAATAGAATTGAACTTGTCATCACTCTTTTACCTAATTCTTTTCTCTTTTCTTCTTTTCATACTTTTCAAGAAAATCTCCAATTCTTCTTCTTACTAGAATTTATACATTAAAAATTTACCATTAATAGTTTTCACATTTTCTAAACAAAAATACTACGCTTTTTAACTATAACTTATCTCTATTAATTCATTATAATATTATATACTATCAATCTTTTAGACTTATTATATTCTCTTTATTCAAGAACCTCTATTTTCTCTTATTCTCTTATTAATATTGATTATTTACTTAACTAAGGTCTTTATTTCTTTTTATACTTCTTTTTTTTAAATTCATTTTCTGATCTTCATAATTGGAAAATATTACTATTCTATTCCTCTTCTCATATTTCTATTGTCTCTTCCATTTCCAAAAGACTAACTTTATATTAATATACCAAACTTTTCATTCAAAAGCTCCAGCTTTCTAAGTTCTCATTCTGTACATGTACAACTATATATACATTTATACTCATTTTCCTTCATATTCACTAATCCCTAACTTTTACTTTTAACCACTTAAATCCATTTCTGTGTCTTATTCCATCTCTGATTCTGTATCTTCCCTCGAAAAATTCTCTATATTAAGTTCTAAATTCTCTTCAAATTCATCTTCTACAATCCAATTTGGAAATTCCTCAGGATCTTCTTCCTCTTCCATCTTTATAACGGGTATTGAATCTATAAATTCTCTTGGTAATTTCCTAACAACTAATTTTTCCATCCATGGCATATTAAAGACATTTTGCTTCTCAGTCAACTTTCGTGAGCCTACACTTTGTCTCGCTATTTTCCTTGCTCCTTCAGAGATTATAAACTTCACATAGTGTATAACTATATTCCTATAAGTTTGTGGTACCAATGTCTTCTAAAGTTGATCTAAAATCATTTGATGATATCGTTTTATTAATGTTCCTCTAAGGGTCAAGTATTGCACTTTATTCTTTTTAATCAGTTCATGACCCTTCCATAACACTTCTTGCATATTTCGATTTACAGTAATAAGGTGTTGAACAATGTCTTCTTCTGGTTTCATTCTATAATCTTGCACTTCTCTAATCATCCTATCAACTTTCTCCTTCTGTGCTGAAGTTGTTATCTCATCAGGCAATATCAGATTTATTACTATTTCTTCCAATATCTATGACAGAAAATAAGTTTTTATCAAATTTCAGTATTTATCTATCTCCTTCTTGAGTCATTACTAACTAATTCAAAATCATTTCCTTATCAATAACAATTCATATTTTCAAACTTATCAATACTTCTAATATTGATATCACATCTCATCATATCGATATATCCTATATGGCATGTACTTCTAAACTAAAGCTCTAATACCACTAAATGTAACACCCCTATACCATGTTCGACCCAAGGAACCTGATATAGAAATATTACATTTGGTGTCAAAGTGATTTTGGCTAAACACTAAATATATTATTTGAACATAAAAATAAATAATAAATTTAAATAATTTATATTTTAGTCCCTACTACTACTTGGAACATACTTAATCTTCCTAAGTACATGTCATTCTATTCAAACTTTTAAAACATACCTAATTTGTGTACGGAAACAAACCGTACGCTGAGTATACACTCAGTGGTATTACTATAATTCAAATACTTAAGGTAAAAATAATAAATATGCACATTTAATCTTACCACCATTTACTTTCAATAAATCAATCATGCATTTAAACTTTAAATTTTCTTAATAATATCTATCTTAAATATCTTTTCTTCATTTTAATTTACATATCTCCTTACTATATCAATATCCATTTTATGCATTTCATCAATAACCATTTCATAAACCATTATTTCATACATTTCATTTTCATATCCCAATTCAATATCTTATTCCATTTCATATCTAAAATCTTACAACATTAGTCTTTTAATAATCATTTCATACGCTGTTATATCATTTCTTATTAATAGCTATTTCCAAATAGCACTTCTTTACTTAGATTTAAATATCATCTCACTATATCAAAAATCATATTATTATTTTTTAATATTTCATTTTAATATCTTATTTCAATTCTTATTCAAAATCACTCAATATCTTTTCTATTACCAATTCATTTATTTACCCCTATTAACACGACTCGAATTTTAGCGGATACCCGAATCCAACCAAAACACACCAGTATGACACCCAGTGCCTTATCAGATAGTTCAAAGCAATAGTTGACACCCAGTATCTCATCGGTCAAGTCGAAGTAAGTTGGTACCCAATACCTCATTGAATCTATCGAAGTAACAGTATGACACCTAGTGTCTCATTGACTCGAGGTCGAAGTATCTCTGAACACTTCCAATCCTATGGCATGCCAATTATATCCAACTCAGGCCGACTAGTTAATAGGGAATTCAAAACACATTTCAATTTCACTCAATATTTATATCAATTTCACTTCAATCACAATTTCTCATACTTTCAATTCTAATCACTTTCCACTTTCCAATAAATATACATTTCAAATACTCACATATATTCATAATTCAATTCAATTTTATTCAATTCAGTATCAATACTCACCTCATTTTACTTACCATGCATTTTAATTAAAAGATAACAACTAATAATAAATAGATTTGAATTATAGTAATACAAACCGTATATCCTCGTGTTATTCCTCGTCAACTTTCTCTTTCCCCTTCTTAGCCGATGTTTTCTGCACGACGTTAACAAATTAACTTGGAACCTTTAAAATCTTATTTTTCCCTTTTTCTTTTCTTTCTTTCCCCCTTCTCTATTTTGTCCCTTGCTATTCTGTTTCTTTTCATTCTTTTGTTTTGTTTTATTTAGTTTAGTTATAATATAATATAATATAATATAATAATATTCTTATTTATTAAGTAAATATGTATATTTTAATTATAAAAAATATTTGATATTTTCCACATTAAACCGCCTCAACTATAGAAAATGATTTAATTGCCTCTTTAGTCCCTTTAGTTTTTCTTTAATCTATAATTAAACTTTCACTCTTATTGCAATTTAGTCATTTTTCCTAATTACTCCTAATTTAAGCTAATTCTCCTAACCAAAACTTAATCAACTACACAACTAACAACTAACTTTGTAAATATTTTTAATAAATATTTATGAATCCATTTTACGAAAATGGAGACCCGACAACATACTTCTCCGATGCCCGTAAATTTTGAGTCATTACAAGCATCACACTATCCCTCCATGATTTTGGTAGTTTATAGTTACTTTGGATAATGGTTATAAATGGCATGTAATATGACTATAAGATTATACTAGTAAATTTGGCTTGTTTTGAGTTGTGCAAAGCTTGTTTAGGATTAATGTTCTTGGTTATTCGCATGTAAATATTTGAGTGAATTTGTGAATTTGGCCTATCAACTAGCTCTAAAGGCTGAGGAAAAGCTAAGGTGTTGTTCGGATATTGATCGTAGCAAACGTCACTTCCTTCATTGGATGGGTTTGAACCTTTATGCATGCTTAATTGAAAGTAGATAATATACGGTGAAATGGCATGTTCTTGAAATGGTTATTTGGCATGATTGGTATATGTTTAATCAATGACATTAAGATGTTGAATTAGATTAAGTTTGATATGTAAATTGTGGTGCCTTTTGATGGCATATTGGTTAGACATAGGATGGATGATTTTTGGTATATTTTTGGTGTCCTTGAATGTGTTTTTAACCATGTGAAATACACTTAGTATGGTGTGTCTTCGTGTACAAGAATTGGTGCTTGATTTGGCTTTGCATTAGAGGTTAAATAGGGAGTACACGACTTGAGACATGAGATGCCACACGATCATATGCCACACACTGCCACCCCCACAGGACAGTGTATCTTTTAATTTTTTTAGTGCAGGATGAACTACACGGTCTTAGAGAGTTACACGTCCTGACAACATGACCGTATGACCAAACTTCGAATACACATTGCGACACAATCGTATGTCTCTATTTTGACTACCCACACAGGCAGACACTCGAGCTGGGACACGGCCGTGTGTCCCATACTTCGAATACTCATACGGCCTGGGCTATGAATTCATTTATTAAAATTTAATCCTTTAAATTCCTATTGGTCGAAATGCTCATATCTCACGATTTACTATAGTATAATGACCTCATAATAGAATTATTTACTATGAAACCTCAAAGTTTTTATCTTTTCCTACATGATACATAATGATATGAGTCTCAAAACCCAATTTCAGGCCCACGGATGTGATGGATGAATCTTTTCAACCCAACTTCAGGCCCAACCTCAAAGGTTAAAGGTTAAGCAAATCAAACCAAGATTCAACCAAAGCAAGTATGTGAGGATGAATCTTTTCGAAGAAACAAGGAATGATATAAGCATGGAATGAGTGAAATGTGTTAAAGTCAATTCAACTAAGTTGTCAATTTTCACCTTGAAAATATTAGTCAACTTGTGACAATTTTTTGGATGGGATCCAAGTATTTATGGATTAAGATGTCTTCATAGCATTCAAATATCTATCTCTTAGCTTCGAAATGCACTTTGAATCACTCAATTTTGAGTTTGGGAACTCAAGTTATGACCGTTTTAATGAATACTATGCGAGTAGAATTTCTGGACGGGATTATTATGAAAATTACGAGTTCGAGGCTTTTAATTCGAGTTTAAATTATATTAGATTTAGGTTTTGGGCTTAATTTATATATATATATATATGAGCCCAATATTGTATTTATCCGCTCTTATTATTTTATTATTTTTATTTCGAATTTTTGATAATTATTAAGTATTTTAAATTATTGGCTTAATGGTGCAAAAAGCCCTCAAACTTTTTCAAAAAAAAAACAATTAAGCAATTAAGCCCCTACTTTTAAGCCCTGGCACATAGCTGTATGGCATCGACAGTCATAGTTTTCGGCATCCGAATTTTGCAGAGAGTCAGGTTTTCAATATGCACCTGAAGTAGTTTCGAAGCAGGAAAACATAGAAGACTTTCGAAGCCTAAAACGACAATTCAATAATTCAATTAAACAACTTAATTGACAACAATACACAATCACACGCAGAAATTATGTCGAAAGTTTCGACGCAAAACCTTCAACGAGTCTAGACTTATCGACAAAATCAATAGCAATTACTCGAGTTCGGGCGTCGAGGATCGTTGCTTTCGATATCCTTGCTTAAAAAGAAACCAAACAATCACTTAAAAGAAAGTTTAAACAATTCGAGTTGAAAACAACTCCAATAGAAACGAACGAAACAACTATTTAATAGAAGTTCTACAAATAAAAATTTACGCAATTAACCTTTCAATTGGCAACAGTGGAATGCATACTTACTCGATCACACATACCAAAACTATAACAGCAACCTAAAGGAAATGAAAGGAAAGTAAAAAGAAAAGAAGAAAAGAGAAAAAAAGAAGGAAAGAAGGAAAATGATAATAATAATAAATAAATAAAAAAGAAAGAAAAGGGAAAGGAAGGAAAAATAAAATAATTAACTTTAAAAAAAATAGATAACCAAATTAATTACCATAAAATCCCACAAGTAAACATTCAAATGTTTGGGAGGAAAAATCATCCATCAGCAAACATAAATAATTAACATAAGTTCAATTATCTAATATCATAAAAAAAACTTAGTTAACATCACCAAGCAAAAGTTCAACCATCACAGCAGTTTAACATTACCAAGACCAACCACAAAAGGTTCTTGCAAGGTTGATTCAACGATTTCATGAATTCTCTTCCACTTTTGACTCCGGCCCTTTCCTTTTCGTAAATTTCATTGCAGCTTGTCTAAATATGCTTGAAATATCTCATACCTCCAGGTTGTCCTGTCAAGGCAATTTCCATTTTCGCAATGATCTTTGAGCTTGTAGCCTCCCATGCCCGTTTCTTACCGCTGCCTTGTTCTAGGTCACCCTCTACGACCGATGGTTGAACTTCCACATCCCCCTCAGGCACGACATTGGAGTCGGTTGTCCCTTGCATGCTTTAAACATTGCCACATTTTCAGATTTTTTCACGTTGACATAGGTACAATAATTACATTTTGTAATGAAAGAGAAAAGGTTTCAAATTTGAATTTCAAATCACTAGAAATGTATATTAGAGAATTTATTAGCCCAGAACACGCATTTTTGTCCATGAATTAAAAATAAAGAACTGGAGTTTAAAGGGTAACAAAAACAAAATCCACTTGAAGGAAACCGTCTTCTCCAAAGAAAAGAATCATCTTTGGAAAATTTCTGCAATTAGGATTTTAATTGAAGTGGGAGGAAGCATTGAACATTATATACATGAAAGGATATTTCAAGTTTTGGTTAAATTATTTTCCAAATGAATTTAGTAGATTATTATTTTAAACCTGTACTCACTGATAATTAAAATAAACAATGGAATCCATCGATCATGGTGATGAAGATTATATAGGTCCAAGTTCCAACCAGCTTAGGATTTCTAAACGATGCATTTTTCATCACGTTGTTGAAAGGGGAAATTAAAAATAGATATTGGTTTACTGAAAAGTGGCACGTAGAGAGACATATATACTGTTAGATTCCACTGTTCAAATAAAAATAAGAAAAAAAGCCTTTATTTATTTTTATTTTCTATAAGAACTTATATGAACAACTCGAGCTCTTTTTTTTTATTATGTGAAAATGTGTGTATAAGAAATGAAATGCTTTTAGGTAAGGGAAGGTTATAGATCTTGAACTTAACTTTGGATCTAACTTATTTGTCTCTAGAATTTCATATAACCACGCACAGCGCTCCATGCCGATTGCTTCAGCTAGCTAGTCCTGTTTGACCCCTTTGCCACTTCCCCCTTGTACTAGTATTTGTCAGTCTGTTTCAGTGCCCGAGGCTCCGAGTTATAATAACGCGCAATTAGAGCTCCAAATCAACGCATCTTTTGCTTATAAATACTTGGAATCCGAAGCAAAAACCATCTAATCTCCTGAGTTCTCTCAATTCACTCCATTTAAACTCTTTCTCAAGTCTTGTCTTTCATTTCTGGAATATCAAATGGAAACGTTGACATCTCCACAGCAGCAGAGTTCTGGACCCATAACTCGTGGGTGCCAATGGTTCAAGGCATTGCCAAACAAATTTTGTGATAAAACAATGGAGATTGTAAGGAAGACAAAGAAACTCGGACAAGATGATCCAAGAAGAATAGTTCATTCCCTAAAAGTAGGGCTAGCTCTAACGCTTGTTTCATTGTTCTACTACTTTAAGCCACTCTATGATGGTTTTGGAGACAGTGCAATGTGGGCTGTTCTAACTGTTGTAGTTGTCTTCGAATTCTCCGTAGGTGAGTCCATAACACAAACAATATATGGCAGTGTTTAATCTGTCATTGCCATCTTTGTAACTTCTTTTTTTCTAAACTTGTGCAGGTGCAACACTAGGTAAAGGTTTCAATAGAATGTTGGCGACATTCGTTGCAGGTGGCTTGGGCGTTGGAGCTCACTGCTTAGCAACTCTTGCTGGAAGAAAAGGGGAACCCATCTTGATAGCAACTTTTGTCTTCATTATAGGTAAAATCACATATACTAGTTACAAACTACTCGGAATCAGATTATATATCCATGGAGTTCATTTCAGTATCTAACATCATCTAAATCATCTTGGACTTTTGGCAGCTGTAATTATGACATTTATGAGATTCTTCCCAAAAATGAAAGCAAGATATGACTATGGACTGTTGATATTCATTTTGACCTTCTGCTTAGTATCTGTATCGGGTTACCGAGATGACCAAGTGCTAAAAATGGCCCATGAAAGGTTCTCAACCATCTTAGTTGGTAGCTGTGCTTCTCTCATTGTTTGTATCTGCGTTTGCCCGGTTTGGATCGGTGAGGATCTCCACAACTGGGTAGCTACTAACATGGAAAAGCTTGGGAATTTTTTTCAAGGTACAAATTCATGTCCACTTATTATATTTGAATAATGGATTATTGTTTTAATCCTCCACATGCAATTACTAATAATTTAATGTACACAAAACAGCCTTTGGAGACGAATATTTCAAAGTATCTGAAGAACATGATCAGTCCGGTGAGAATAATAAGTCATATCTTCAAGGATATAGAAGTGTTCTAACCTCTAAAAGCAGTGAAGAAACAATGGTAATGATCAGCAAATTAACCTTAAGGCGTTAATTAGTTTAACTAAATCAACTAGCTTATTCAATATTTCAATGTTCATACATCCTGCAGGCTAATTTTGCAAGATGGGAACCCGGCCATGGTCCATTCGGGTACCGTCATCCATGGAAAATGTACCTGAAAATTGGAAACCTTACTCGGGACTGTGCTTACAAAGTTGAAGCTCTTAATAACTACCTTAACTCTAAAATCCAGGTATAAAAATGAAGATTTATATTTAATGCGCTGCCAGAGCATAATTCTATTGTTCATTCACCGATTAATTCAAATGTCCTCATAGACTCCTGTAGAAATCCGTGGGAAAATTCAAGGGCAGTGCAAAAGGGTCAGCCTGGAATGTAGCCGAGCTTTGAAGGAAATGGCGTCGACATTTCGTAAAATGGTTCGAACAAGATCTGCTATTGTGCACATTGATAGCTCAAAGGAAGCTGCTGAAGAGCTCAAAACCCTCCTGAGAACAAATCTTTGGGAAGAAGCAGATTTGCTGGAGATTATACCAGCTGCTTCAGTTGCTTCACTTCTGCTGGAAATCATTGAGTGCATTGAGAAAATTTCTGAAGCTGTAAATGAATTGGCGAAGGCCGCAGCCTTTAGAAACGGGAATGCTACAGTCTTGCCCGAACAACCAGATTCCATCCACCAGGGAGAAGTCCAACATGATTCTAGCACTGCCATGCCTGTGCCACATATTGCGATAATAGTGGCGGAATAATTATAATTTTTACGAGAAATGAAAACTTCATTGTGTAATTTTTTTATTCTCTAACAAATTTTTTCTTCTTATTTTTCATATTTTCTTTACCACAGAATTGTAGTTATTTTTTCTAAACATAATGATAAATTTAGAAGAGTTATTTTTTCTAAACATAATGATAAATTTAGAAGAAAGGATTGTATGAAACAGTGACGTCACGACATCTGTATCTCTTTCTAATAGTTTTATGTCCTATCAGTATTCTTATCTTGAATTTCAGGATTTTATTCTGAATTTTAGTATTTTAATTTGGATTTGATTTTTTTTCAGGATAAAATCCTGAAATTCAGGATAAAAATACTGATGTGACATAAAACTATTGGAAAGAGATACAGATAACGTGGCGTCACTGTTTCATATAATCCTTTCCCTAAATTTAGTATGTAATGTTAGCTAAATTTGAAGAAAATGTTCATTTTAAAATATATTTAAGGAAATGTATTTTTTTATATTTAAGAAAATAATTCGATTTTGGAGAGAAATACATGTCCTTAAATGTGTGTGTGTGTGTTTTTTTTTTTTTTACTTTTTTGATATATTAACTTCTTTTGCTTGATGGTAAATATTAGTGATTTTATTTTTAGTCCTAGATTAGATTCTTCTCATCCTCACATTTATATTTTTTTATTTTATATTGTTTAAGCTTTGTTTTTATTTTTAATTACTATTTTTAACACATTAGCTTATTTGTTTAGATAATTAAATAATAGTGATTTTATTTTTGAGTTTTAGGTTTAATTCTTCTTCTAAGCAAAGCAATTTGCTTAACTTTACATCCATCCCAAGCTATCATTTCTAACACACCAGTGCGGTAGGCTTTATATTTTTTTATTTCATTTTGTTTCAAATTTTTTTATTTTTAATTCATTTTTTTAATTAATAACTCCTTTACTTATAAAATCAAATAACTATTATAAATTATATAATAAAAATATATTTTTAATAAAATTGACATTTATCATTATGTTAAATATATATTTTTTTGAAAACAACAACTAATATTGTGGGTATAGTGATTCTAATATTATAAAATTAAGTAATAATTTCAAATATCATTATTATTTTTATATGTAAAATATTTCAATTAATTATTTCAAATATCATCATGCTTATATGTGAAACATTTCAAATAATTATTTCAAATACACATACAAAAATATATATTATTAGAATTTACTGCACTCATGATATGGATTGAAAAAAATATTACACGTATAAAAATTATATTTACTAAAAGTAATGATAGTTGACAATAACTATTTGAAGGTGAATTAACCAAATATGTTGGTTTTTTCAACATATTTAACGATTTAGGTTGTTTTTTTATATGTACTGGGATATGTTATTTTTGGAGAGAGAAATGAAAACGCACCTTGTAAGACGCGATTTCAGGCCAACAGTAACTCTTTTCCCCCTTAATGGTCACAATTCCAATGGCTACAATTCCCCAACAACCATATTTTTTTTCCTATATAAACCCTTCCAAACTTTATTTTTTTCAATTCAAACTCTATTCTCAATTCTCTCAATAATTTTGTTTTAAATCTTTTTCTGATTCCTAACCTCTTCGATTTTATTTTATTTCTTATAATTTGTAAAATAGCAAATCAACTTATTCGTTTGGATAACAAGCACATTATCTGCGTTCAATTACAAATTGTAAGAAAATTTTATTAAATTATTTAATTTTAATTAGTTAATTATTATGCAGTTAACATTATTAATTTTTTATGTTTATATAAGCAGGCCGAAGATCGAATTTTGGAGACATACATACACAATTTAAGTAATAGTGCATCGATTACCATTCATGGACACTTGCGAGATGTGAGATTCTTATACGTGGCTCACATGCTCAAGGGGACTAAATTGGATCCCCCATTTATCAATGCTTTGGTGGAAAGATAGAGACTAAAGACACACACATTTCATCTTCCCTGCGGTGAGTGTACAATTGCACTCGAGGACGTTGGTTTACAACTCAGTCTACCGGCCAATGGAGAAGTCGTTACAAGGCCAGCGGAGTGCAACATGCTAGAAACTATAAGGGAGGGTGCCAAACAAGGTTAGGGATAGTCGGATTGAGATGGGATGGTTGGAGGACAATTTCAAATGTATCGAGGCCTCTGCGAGTGACGTTGAAAAAGAACAATTTGCACAAGCATTCATCTTGAGGTTGATCAGGGGTCTGCTTATGCTAGATAAATCTTGAAATCCGGTACATTTAAGGTGACTACAACTACTAGGCGAGTTGAAAGAAGTAGGACGACTTAGTTGGGGATTAGCGATGCTGACAACGTTGTACTGAGAAATGTGTCAAGCGACGAACCAGAAGAAGTTAAAGTCGATGGTTGCATGCTCTTTCTTCAATCATGGGCATGGTATCGACTACCATTTTTACACTCCCGAATGGACCCCTTTTATGAATTCCCACTCGTAATATGGTAAAATTATTTTAATAATATCATTATCCTATTTTTTTTCATTATTGTAATTTTAAAATAACATATTATTTAAATAGGTGGAACAATCGCACGAGACACATAAGTATATCAACCGAGCCCGAGGATATCTGGCTAGATTTAGATCAACAAACTGAAGAGGAGGTTAGTTTATTAAATTCAAAGTTATATAATATTTAATTTAAACATTTGAAATTAAATATTTGGCATGTGCTAAAATTTATAAATTCGTATTGCAATTTGTATGGATGTCATATGTGGATCCAAGAATTCAAGAATGCATCCCTGCCAAAATTTTGGCCAAAAGCAACATTTGGCACGTCGTCATTTATTGTTTTTGCAATGGTCAAGATGTATAAATTCGGCCGAGTGATGCGAAAGTTCGGGTGTATGCAACGTATTTCGCTGCCACTCTAGGAGCTCGACGACCTGCACAAGATCAACTTACGAGGGAGACTCGAGGAAGATTGACCAACATTCCACAATAACTATATCAAAATGTGGCAGCATAGGTACGATTACTTGCCAACGCATGAACCATTTCTCACACCAAGTTGGCGACATCTCCGGACTACATAGATTGGTTTAGGAGAATATGCCGCAAGGGGATCAACATCGGTTCTAACTCGACACGAGGAACCGATTGTCATGCAACCTCTCGATCAGTATGGTTCTTGTAATAGCCCATTTTTTGCCCGGCCCATTTCAGTATTTAAAATAATAAACCCCCAAAAAATAAAAATAAAACAAAGTCCAAGTCCAGTACAAAATTACAAACATATAATTTGGCCCAATTGGAATGGCCCATTACTTGAAAAGATTTAAGGTCCATCTATAAGCTTGAATCATATGGAAATATAATCTTTAAGGATATGCAATCTTAGATATGATATGCAATCTTAGATATAATACAATCTTAGATATGATATGCAGTCTTGAAGATATGATCTTGTAATCTTGGAGGTTTAATTTGTAGATATCCTTTAATCTTAACCGTTGATGTAATTGATCTGTACCGTTGGATTTGGGGAGGCTCAACTATAAATAGAGGCCTCTCCCTTCATTATAAATCACTTGAGTTTTGGGAAGCAATAAGAATTCTTGAGAGCATTCACTCAAATTTCTCTCCCTCTTGCATTCTTACTCTCTGTGGTTTGTTCTTATTTTATTCTTCGTCTATCTTAGTTTTTCAACCTTTTTTATATTTTAATTTCTTCATTTTTCAAAGATGTATATTTATTCCTATCTTTTATACATTTGATTATGTATTTTATATATTATAATATTTAACCTTTCTATATAGTTTATTTTCAAATATATATTTTCTATGCATGTATATATATTATATTATCATTTCATGTATTTTGAACTATTGCATTATATTTTTATAATTTGTAAATGTTCTATTTATTCATTTTTTTAGTGTATGTCATTTATCTTATTTGTGCATAGTTTCATTTTTTTATATGCTATGTTTAATTATTTCTTTTATGTGCTATTTTATGATATATATATATTGTTGTATAATTTTTGCATGTATTATGTTTTTCTTTTAGTTTACTCATGTTTTTATTTTTTTATTATCTTATATTTACCCTAGTATTTTTTTTCCATTAAACGTATGTTCATGTTATTTAGTTTTGTCTTAATGATATTATTTATGTTTGTATGGAAATGTTAGAATATTTTGTACATCTATGCTTCATGATGCATTAATATGTCATCCTAAAACGTCATTTAAAATAATATTCCAAGGTTTTTTTAAAAATAAAAAATAAAAGGCAATGCTTGATGTTTGGAAACTTCGAGAAAGGTAGTGCCCTAACTTACTGGGTTGCGACTTTTCTCGTTGAATTCGAATAGTCAAGCACTCTTCTAGGTGATTTTGAGTTTTCAAAACTTAAACAATTATTTCGAGATTTCAAAACATAGTGTCCTAACTTACTGGATATGGCGTTTTGTTGTTTCGAGATGGAAATTTTCGAAAGACGAGCTTAGTATCGAAGGTTTTAAAATGTTGCATCCTAACTTACTGGATGTGATGTTTTGACTCGTTTAAAATAAGTGAGCCTTAATTTTCAAAATTGAGACATTCTAATTAAAAGAGGTTTGCATCTTAAAACTTTCAAATTTCCGACATTAAAAACACTTGATAATCAATTAGGTACCAATTTTTGGGCGTTACGAGGGTGCTAACCCTTCCTCGTACGTAACCGACTCCCGAATCCGTTTTCTCGACTTTCGTAAACCAAAATTAATGTTTTATAAGGTGATCCAATCACACCTAAAAAGATTGGTGGCGACTCCCGTTTTTGTTTTTCTTAAAGTCGATTCTCATTTTCCAAAACTCGATTTAAAAATAGTTTCGACAGCTTGGCGACTCCACTGGGGACTAATAAGAGAGTCAAGCCGTATAGTTGATTACCTTTTGTCTTAATATCGAAAATTTGAAAAATTTTAAAATCCAATCCTCTTTGCATTACATGTGTTTGTATTATTGCATATGCTATATATTCTGATACGCATTGCATTTGCATGACTGTTGTGGTCACACCCTTAAGTGGGAGTGAGAAACTACGCCTTCGTGAGGTTTTCGCCTCCGTGCAGGATAGTGGATCACTTTCGGGATACATCCGTACCTATGGTTTTGTGAGATTTTCATCTCCGTGTAGCCATAGGGAAATGTATTCCCCTGAACTAAACTCGATTCAAATGAGCCTATAACAGGTAAGAAATCGAGGAATCTGCTGGTTCAGGTACCTTAACTTTAGAACTAAAACCTCATATAGAAAAACCGTAAGAGCTCAACTTAGTTAGAATTATACTTTAGATATTACCTTCACATATCGTTCTTAAGTTTATTAATATTATGTGATACTGACTGTTTCTTTTTTTTCATTGCATGTCATTTCGCATTTAAAAGGTATCGATTCACGGTCAGTTTCTAAGTTAGAAAGTTTTATTATGGAGAACGGACTTCTTGATAGAGTGGAGAGCAATGCTAATGTCCATAGATGGTCTGAGCAAACTCAGCTAGGAAAAGGGGATAGAATAACTGTGGGATATATGTCAGAGTTATCAGACTACACTCGCATCAGTGTCACACAGAATAATCTGTAGGAGCTTAAGGCGATTTGGGATCAATGGGGCAATGAGACCAAACAATTATTCTACGGTAAGTACGGAGATTTGCCCTATTTGTTTGATATTCAGGTTGATGAGAACTTGTTTTGAGCTCTCGCTCAGTTTTGGAACCCAACATACAGTTGTTTTACCTTTGAGGACGTAGATTTAGTGCCTACAGTGGAGGAATACACAGCCTTACTTCGGTGTCCTAGATTTCAGTGTGATGGGATTTATTCTCGAGCTGCTTGTGTCCCAACCTTTGGTAAGAAGTTGATGACCATTACGGGGATGAGCGAGCAGTGGATCATGGCTAGAATTAAGGAAAAGGGTGAGAGTAAGTGCATTCCGTGGGGAGCTTTGAAAGACCCAATCCAGACACATCTAGACGAGACGAAGAGGGTAGACATTTTTACCTTAAGCTTATACGGATTGATGGTTTTCCCCAAGGCCTTGGGATGTGTGGATGAGGCGACCACGGATCTCGTCCATCGACTTAGCAAGTGGGTCACTCCTGTTCCTGCGATTTTGGCGGAGACATTCAGGTCCTTGAATGCATGTAGGAGGGCCAGTGCGGGCAGGTTTGTTGGTTGTGCTCAGTTACTTTTAGCTTGGTTCTATAGTCACTTCAGTTTTATAAATAGGGTGGTTTGTCGGGTCTTCTTCGAGGATTACTCCCCGTTGAAGGACATAGCAGCTTCAACTAAGAAAGTTGATGTTCCTAAAAAAGTTGGATAGCGCTACTTCAGAATCTGTAGTCAAAGGACGGAGAGTGGAGGGCTCCATGGATGATTCCTGGTGAGATTCTTTACCGATGTGGAAGTTTTGATTGGGTCCCTCTGTTGGGAATTTGGGGTGCCATTAGTTATGCTCCTTTGCTTATGTTGAGGCAACATGGATTGAGACAGTTCATACCGGTAACTTACGGTTTGGTTCAGAGTGAGTTCATGTATAGAGGAGCTGACTACAAGAAGAAGGTCAATGAGATCTCTAGTGCTTGGAACAAGACTTGTCGATTAAAGGGAGTAGTTATTAGCCCTGCTACGACTCCGGAGTACGTCGAGTGGAGAGGTAAAAGAATTACTGATAACATCCCTAAGCCAAGCGTGGAAGGAGCTCGACCGATAGAGGAATATTTGCAAGTGATACCCTCGGAGTTAGAAATTATGAAGCAAGAGTTCGAGAGAAAGAACTTAGAGCTTGAGAAAAGGATAGCAAAGCTTGAAGAAGAAAAGATGTACTTGAGCTTAGACGTCGACGTTCAAAAGATGGAGGTCGAGAAAGAGAGGAAAGAAAAGAAGAAGATTGAGGAAGATCGAGATGATTTGAAAGAGCATTACAAAAAGGCACAAGTATCCTTGAGGAGAGCGAGAATAGGGGGTCTTCGGATCAGTTGCAGAAAGAGGTCCAAGAGGAAAAAGCTAAAGCCGAGTATTGGGAGAGGAAGTTTCAAGAGATGCAGTCGCAGAATTTGGCATTAGAGGAAGAAAATAAAGGGTTGAAGACCAAGGTAACTAAGCTTGGAAGATCCCTTCGTTGGCATCGAAATCATGATCCTACGGTCGAGTTAAAGGAGCTAAAAAGTAAGGTGGAAGATTTGGAAGTGGCATTGCATGATGGTGAACTTCGGATTGAGCAGCTCGAGGCGCGAGAAGATTATCTAAAAGGAGAGCTTCATCAGTCTAGAGGACAGGTCAGAGAAAGGGATCACGTCATTGGTGAAGCCGTAGCCCAGATTCGAGAGGTTGTCGAATATGTGCAAGATTTGGCAATACGAGCTGATGTATTAAGTCTAATGTACGGATCGTCGTCGAATATAGGACGAGAGTTAGCCCTTTTATTAGATAGAGTTAAAACTTTGGGCATTAGGGCGAAAGCGTATTTGTAATCCATTTATATGTAAAGATATTCTTTTTCTAAATAAAGTTTTCTAAATGAGATTGAATCGAGATCGATACCTTTTGCATTCATAGCATTTCATTGCATCATTTGCATTCAAAATTATAAAAAGACCCTAATTAGTTAAATTTATTAAAAAGAGAGAAAAAGAGAGAGAGAGAAGAGGGTCACGGCTGAGTGAAAAAGAAGTTGAATGGGAATTAACGACGTTCCCTTACATATCCCCGACTTTTGTGTCAAGAGGGATAGCTTACCCAGAGAAGGGGGTGTTTGGAAATGAAAATCATCCCATCAATGTCATAGATGAGGAAGGGACTGAACAAAGAAACCTTGAGGGCATTTGCCCTTACGAACCAGGAAGTTCTTTAAACAACTGGACTGCAGAAGTCTTGAGGGCATTTGCCTAGGAGTAATGAGATTTCTTTTGAGAAGTGGGCTCATGTTCAGACATTTTTATTTTCAATAAAACATACTTTTATTATTTATCCGAGTAAATATTCTTTCATTCTGATTCTTTTGACCTTTGACATTTTTTATAAATTTTCATTTTATGTAAATAGTTATTCTTGAATTCCTTGTATATTCTTTTGTGTGCCTATCATAGATCCCTAGATGTCAATAACATGGGCAATGATACTACAGATTCAGAGTTCCTTTTGAGTGTGATATGTGTTTAGAGGAATCTCAGTACTTTGAAGGTGACAGAAATTGTGACTTGTTTCTGAATTTGTTTAAAATGGTTTTTACCCCATGAAGTGGTGGTAGGAAATATAGCTTTAGAGGAAGGAAAGATTGCGAAATTGGAATTAGCTGAGGAGATAAAACAAGACCTTGTTGAGACTATTATGGGAATTCAAAAATGTGGTCCAAAGACGCGTGCAGGAAGATTTGCAATTGCCAGGATAAACATGAGGTTTTGGGGCACTGTTGGTCCACTATGGAAAGGGATCGCATCAGTTGTAAAATGAATGCCAAATTTAAAGGAGTCAAGACTTATGGGGCATGTATGTTATGGGCTCGAGCTCGTCAAAAGTTTTAAGCTGACAATGACTCATCTTTGTGGATGTCAACTACTCCATTAAGAGGGGGAGATAGCTTCATATGCCAATATTACAAAGTCAAAAGTCATCCATTTCAAAAAAAAAAAAAGAAAAAAAAGATTATATATAACTGCACAATGTCAAAAGTTTGCAGTCTTTTCAAAGATAATGCGCCATACCACAGTACAACAAAGGTTACCAAAAGAAAAGAAAAAGAAGAAAAAAACAAATTACAGAAGATGACCGAGACTGGTAAAAAATTGGCATAAGAAACTACCGCCTACTCTCTATGCTTACGTTGGGGCAAACACCTTCAATTCCAGTTGTTTCAAAGGTTCCAACCATCATCCTTGGAATGGGTGCATTGTTTGGCTTTCCTGAGCAGTCTGATATGTCGTCAATAGCTACAATGGTTAGCTCTAGGCGGTGGCCATTGATTTCCAGCTATGGGGCACCAGGCCGTACACAGTCTCTGAAGCTTAAAATGATAGATTCTTTCTTCAAAACTAGTTTCTAACAAAGTGGATGACGGTATCATGAAGGAAGTTCTCTTAGACTTCTATACAAGTTCAGGGAAGAGGAAACCTAATCAAATCATTATTTTCAGGGATGGGGTTAGCGAGTCTCAATTCAATCAAGTTTTGATCAAGTTATTGAGGCTTGCAAGTTCCTTGACGAGAAGTGGAACCCTAAAGATTATGGTTATTGTTGTACGAAAACCATCATACCAAGTTTTTTTCAGCAGGGATCTCCTGACAATGTGCTACATGGTACTGTCATTGACAACAAAGTATGTCATCCAAAGAACAATGATTTTTACCTTGGTACCCATACTGGAATGATTGGAATCACGAGGCAGACCCACTATCATGTTCTCTTAGACCAGGCTGGGTTTTCAGCTGATGATCTGTAATAGTTTGTTCATTCTCTATCCTATATGTATCAAAGGAGCACCACAGCCATATTTGTTGTGGCTCCTATTTGCTACGTTCATTTGGCAGCTTCACAGTTGGGGGCATTTTATGAAGATTAGAAATGCTTCAGAAACATCATCGAGTCATGGTAGGATGTATACTCCGGGAGTAATCTCTGTACCTCAGCTTTCCAGGTTGAAGGATAAAGTCAGCAACTTCATTCTTGTCTGTTGAGAATCATTGAACCATCTTTTTGCAGGGTTTGACAAACAATAGCCAGGATTGCTGCTGGGGCAATCCCTTTCTCGTGGGTTTATGAATCAAGATTTTTCCTCCAAACTTTGTTGGAGTCAAGAATTGAATACCTCTAGTAAACTTAACTTGAAAGTATTCATCCTAAGAAAATGTACCAAGAATGGATGACACAGACTTATGACAAAGAAGGTTCGTCCAAAAGAATTTCATAAAGGAAACCTTGTGCTGAAAGAGATTCTTTCCATGCAAAAGGATGCCGAATTGGAAAGGGCCATATGTTGCGAAGAGGGCTTTCTCTAGAGGTGCACTGATTTTGACAAGAAACGGATAGGAAGAATTTATCTGATCCAGTGAATTCGGACTCGGTCAAGGAGTACTTTGTCTAAAGGAGAAGGGAAGCAAAGGTGAAAACCCGCAAAGGGCACTTTGGGACTTCTATTTCAAAAAAAAAAGAAAAAAAGAAAAAATATAAAAAGAAAAAAATAAAAAAATAAAAATGGAGAGGCCAAGGTGAAAACCCGCAAAGGGCGCCTTGAGACCAAAGAGGTTTTGAGTTGAAAACCCGAAAGGGCAGCTCAAATTTGGAAAGTCATGCAGTGACCTTGCTATACTGGATTCGACGAGAAGTGAAGTATGTTACATATCGAGGCATCAACGAATTACTTTGGATCTTTTAAACACATGTTGAACTCAAGAAAGTCTTCATGGAGCTGGTGTATAGACGCTCAAGCAGCAATATCTAGGGCATCTGATTTCTGTCCTATTTACTATCTTTGGATTCTTTTTCTTCACAAATATATGTTCTCAGGTTAATCTTTTTTCATTCCTTCCAATAATGTGTCCAAATCTAATTATCCTCAAGATCAATTTATTTGTCTCCCATTATTCATAAAGCATGTTGCATTGAAATAATGATAGATGAACTAAAATATCTTCACAAATGAAGTTTTGCATATTACTCTGGAAATTTCTAGATAATACAAGAAACTGAAACAATACAATTGTTTAAGGAATTCTCATATGTATGGGTTGGAGATACTCGAGAGATTTTCTTCTTCAGTCCAAAAGATGGTTGGACATTTTAAGCAATATTGATCTTAAGAAAGGATCATTTCATAAACATCTTTAGTGGGTCGTAACATTCGGGGAATGGTACGGTAGACCAAATTGATGGAGAAGATTCGAGGCATACGAGCAGAGTATGATTGATATGTCGAGAAGAACAAGGTGGAAAGCTCGATAGATAAATGAGTGGTACATCTAGGATAGGGGTCATGTTCACAACATTTTGCATCATAACATGTTTAATTAGGAACATTCGACTCACTTCGATCGTAGCATCCCAATTAGCAGGTATAATCATTCTACAAGTTATCAAAGATGACGCACCTTAATCCCCTAAGCGGTAGGGTAATAGGCCGCAGCATAGCAGATCTAGCTGAAGCAAGATCCAAGATGGTTTGGCATCCTTGTGCTTACAAGGAACAAATCGAAGACATAGCTGATTTGGCTTTCACGTGCTTACGATGAAGCAAATCTAAGATAATTTGGCATCTATGTATTGTCAGAGAACAAATCGAAGTCTGGCATCTCCGTTTCGACAGAGAGCAGATACATAGCAGATCTAACCTTCAGATGTTTATATTGAAGCAGATCCAAGATGGTTTGGCATCCTTGTGCTTACAAGGAACAAATCGAAGACATAGCTGATTTGGTTTTCGCGTGCTTACGCTGAACCAAATCTAAGATGATTTGGCATCTCTGTATTGTTAGAAAACAAATTGAAGAAACATATTTGGCGTCTCTGTATTCGACGGAGAGCAGACCGAAGATATCAATAGGACAATCATAATTTTACAAGAAGCAAATTAAAGACATAGCAGATCTGACCTTCAGATGATTTTACTGAAGCAGATCCAAGATGATTTGGCATCCTTGTGTTCACAAGGAGCAAATTGAAGACACAGCAGATTTGGCTTTCACGTGTTTACGCTGAAGCAGATCTAAGATGATTTGGCATCTCTATATTGTCAGAAAACAAATCGAAGAAGCAGATTTGGCGTCTCTGTGTTCGACGGAGAGCAGATCGAAGATATCAACATGATAATCCTGAGTTTGCAAGGAGCAGATTGAGGACCATGAAGTTTGAACCTGATGAGACTGGGCAAAATGGATCCTTTTATAGTCTTTGCTCTATTCTCGTTACACGACAATGAGCTAAGAGGGGCTGCTGTAATAGCCCATTTTTGCCCGGCCCATTTCAGTATTTATAATAATAAACCCCCAAAAAATAAAAATAAAACAAAGTCCAAGTCTAGTACAAAATTACAAACATATAATTTGGCCCAATTGGAATGGCCCATTACTTGAAAAGATTTAAGGTCCATCTATAAGCTTGACTCATATGGAACTATAATCTTTAAGGATATGTAATCTTAGATATGATACAATCTTAGATATGATATGCAATCTTGAAGATATGATCTTGTAATCTTGGAGATTTAATTTGTAGATATCCTTTAATCTTAACCGTTGATGTAATTGATCTGTACCATTGGATTTGGGGAGGCTCAACTATAAATAGAGACCTCTCCCTTCATTGTAAATCACTTGAGTTTTGGGAAGCAATAAGAATTCTTGAGAGCATTCACTCAAATTTCTCTCCCTCTTGCGTTCTTACTCTCTGTGGTTTGTTCTTATTTTATTCTTCGTCTATCTTAGTTTTCAACCTTTTTTATATTTTAATTTCTTCATTTTCAAAGATGTATATTTATTCCTATCTTTTATACATTTGATTATGTATTTTATATATTATAATATTTAACCTTTTTATATAGTTTATTTTCAAATATATATTTTCTATGCATGTATATATATTATATTATCATTTCATGTATTTTGAACTATTGCATTATATTTTTATAATTTGTAAATGTTCTATTTATTCATTTTTTAGTGTATGTCATTTATCTTATTTGTCTATAGTTTCATTTTTTTATATGCTATGTTTAATTATTTCTTTTATGTGCTATTTTATGATATATATATTGTTGTATAATTTTTGCATGTATTATGTTTTTCTTTTAGTTTACTCATGTTTTTATTTGTTTATTATCTTATATTTACCCTAGTATTTTGTTCCCATTAAACGTATGTTCATGTTATTTAGTTTTGTCTTAATGATATTATTTATGTTTGTATGGAAATGTTAGAATATTTTGTACATCTATGCTTCATGATGCATTAATATGTCATCCTAAAACGTCATTTAAAATAATATTCCAAGGTTTTTTAAAAATAAAAAAATAAAAGGCAATGCTTGATGTTTGGAAACTTCGAGAAAGGTAGTGCCCTAACTTACTGGGTTGCGACTTTTCTCGTTGAAATCGAATAGTCAAGCACCCTTCTAAGTGATTTTGAGTTTTCAAAACTTAAACAATTATTTCGAGATTTCAAAACATAGTGTCCTAACTTACTGGATATGGCATTTTGTTGTTTCGAGATGGAAATTTTCGAAAGACGAGCTTACTTTCGAAGGTTTCAAAATGTTACGTCCTAACTTACTGGATGTGATGTTTTGACTCGTTTAAAATAAGTGAGCCTTAATTTTTAAAATTGAGACATTCTAATTAAAAGAGGTTTGCATATTAAAACTTTCAAATTTCCGACATTAAAGACACTTGATAATCAATTAGGTACCAATTTTTGGGCGTTACGAGAGTGCTAACCCTTCCTCGTACGTAACCGACTCCCGAATCCGTTTTCTCGACTTTCGTAGACCAAAATTAATGTTTTATAAGGTGATCCAATCACACCTAAAAAGATTGGTGGCGGCTCTCGTTTTTGTTTTTCTTAAAGTCGATTCCCATTTTCCAAAAATCGATTTAAAAATGTTTTCGACAGTTCTTATATTTTTTATGCTAACCCAATTTATTTTACAACAAGCACCACAACATGCACCATCATTCACTGCATCAACACCTTCTTCAGGTGTATATTTCACACCATCACCACCCATCGCACCATATTACACGCTGATGTCGCTAGCAACACTGATGTATCTAGTATTGTAGACAATTCCTATCTTTTATCCACAACCAGGTTATGCGACACCATACAATTATCCATCGATAGTGTTGCAAACACCCCATCACTATTGCTTTATCGATGTGGGTCATCCTTGCAACCGCACTATGACCTAGACCTAGTCAACCACGGAGGAATGAGATAATATAGAGATCAACATCGAGGTGCACATGAAAATAAAGATGAGAAGCTGCTACCCCAACTTGTTTAACGGAACCCTAGGCGTACCCAACACCCACCCTATTGTGGTACACATTTGGGATGTCGATGATTATGTTCTTTGTAGTTTTTCTTAAATACTTCATTATTTAGTTTGTTAAATTTTAATCTGCATTGTAATAAATGTTTCCACCCATAATGCACTTGTTCCACTTTCATAGACACCAAATTGTATACTTTATTTTACATCCCAAATGTACACTTATTTACAATCTACGCAACAAATTTATTAAATTGGTTTGTTTTGTACCATATCGTATGGTTAGTTCAAATTATTGTTTTCATTTCTATTACTTTTTCATTTAAGTTTTTCCCCTCAATTTGTTAATTACAATATTTTTAAAAAGAAATGATTTGTTCAGAAGGTACAAGAAAAGATTTAGAAATATTTCATTTCGTATTGTAGTATATCTTACTTCAATAATTAATTTTAACTTACAATTTCCACAAAAAATAAATGAATAAACGAACATGTTGAATTTTTACGATTTTTTTGTATGTTTTTTTTTCTACGTTTATCAATGAATGAGTTAGTGTTTTAAGTGGCTCTTTTTCTCGATGTTTCTTTCAGGTGTGGTCTATCCACTCTTGAACATTCATATCACCTTGTATTCGAGTTGAGTTTGACCGACTTTTAGCTTTTGCCTTAAGTTAATATCCGGTACCAACTCGAAAGGAGTGTGCGAGGTAGGTGGTCACATACTTTCATCCAATACATGTGGGAATTTAGATTTCCAAACATTATATGTGCGTTGTAGTTTGTAAGCTTCGCCAACATAAGTCATGCAATCTATGTGTCAAGGCACATGCCGCAATTGCATGTGCACATGGATAACTAAGTGCTTGAAATCTCCTATAGTCGCAGGTCCTTCGTCTCAGGTCTACACGATATGCTCCTACGATAACTTTGTTGTCGAGTCTGTAGAACTCCGTAAACCGAAATATTAGATTTGGACGCGAGTGACACATTAAATACATTAAGTATGCTCTTTCTGCATTTTCTCCAATATCTTTCAACATCGACTCGCACCAAACGTGACCATCCTGTATTTGTCCATTGTATTTCTCATCCCGCTTTAAAAACAAATCTGCTAATCAGAAATACATTTCTTTGGCCATCAAAGTTACCGACAAATGACTCATCCTGTTAAGTACGAAATTAATGCATTTTGTTAGGTTTGTTGTCATGTGTCGATATCGTAATCTTCCATCATAGGATTGCGTCCACTACTCCTTCGATATCCCATTGAGGTACACCGCACCGTGTTCATTTACAGCTCGTAATTTCTCCAACATTTCATGGAATCAATGTTGGATGAACTCGTACCCTATCGATAACAATAAATATTATATTCACAAAATGCAACACAATGTACATGTTAAATAGTGATATAGAAAATACTATGTACAACGTATCCATGTTAATGTCATGTCGTCGCTTCACATCCTTATGGTATCGATCTATGTAGTTAGACCTTATATGTCGTAAACAATATGTAACATCCCAAATTTTAGTTTAAAAAATGTAAAATTATTTCAATGATAAGGAATTAGTCTTGTGGTTAAAGGAAAAATAAGAAAGCTATGCAATTAGATTAAGGTCTCAAGTTTGAATCATTTCCTTTACAAAAAAGTTCAATTTTATCAAATTTCTCCTTTTTCCTATTTTTTGTGCTGCCCATACCTAGTAAACTTAAGTATAAATATCACTTCTTCTTTTTTAACCTTTATTCATTATTCTTCATCCCAAGCCACCCCACCTTCTTTTTCTCTTCAATTTTTCTCTTCTTTTCCTTTGTGTGCTGCCACCTAAACCACCTAGCTCCATCACCCATTTTTCTTCCATTAATGATATGTTTTTGCACCATTCTCCTCCTCTCCTTGATGAAATTTCATCATAATATTTCTAGCCTTAAATTTGAAAATTTTAACACTCAAAATTGGTCTCCATTGCTACCCGAAAAGATCTTCATTGCCGTCCCTTTCTTCTTGCTAAAGTAAGTATCGTTTTTCTTTCGCTTTCTTATCAAATATTTCAATAAAATACCCAATTTTCCAGTTCTGGAATTGAGTTTATTTTTTATTATTTTATAGGTAATTTTCCAGCCTTCAAAAGAGTTTTTAATAGGCTCACAAAACAAACACAAATTGCCATCATTGGTGGTGGTGCGTCACGCCTAGAAGCATCAAAAGGGGACTTCTGTTTTTATTAATTTTTACCATATATTTCCATCAAGATTTTGGTTTTGAAAACCCTTCCTAATCAGTCTTTAATCATGTCTGACTTAGGAAAATTCGATCTTGATAGTTCAACAACTCAAATCTGATGAATAGGGAAATGTAAGTGTGATAGTTGAGGGTTAATGCGAAGTTTTCAATTTGATTATTGTGGATTGAATTAATTGATTAGATTAGGGTTCTCAATGGTTGTTTTGCTACTTATTTTTTAGTATTTTAATTGTGTTAGGTGCCGACTTAAATGCCCTAAACCAACAGTGAGGACATTAGACGTTCACGTGTACGTTTCGCGTCAATGTAAGTAGCCTAGTCACTTTTATATCTGAAATGTTTTATGGAAATTACGATTTGATTAAACCCTTAAGGGGGTTTTCTAAGGTTGTTTTGATAGCATCCTAACTCAATAAATTTTTTTATTTTAATTTAGGTTCAGTTTAAGATCTTAAGGAGAAATTGTGTGTTTCACAAGTAGTGCGAAAATAAGGTGTGGATCCTAACTTGTTAGCTTGAATGCTTTAATAATATTTTTAATGTTATAAATGATGATTAAGTTTGCTGATCGATCTTAATTAAATGTCTAAGTAAATGATTTTAAAGTGGTCGTATCAGGTACGTTATGAGCCCTAACTAAATGGCATGTTTACAAAGTTGAATGATTGACTGAATGGTTGTTTGATTGGTATTGATACAAATGGTTTGTTAAATAATGCATGTCGATTGTATGTATAGCATGTATCAGAATGAAAATAAAGTTTGAATGCACAAAACATATGTTTGGGTGAAATTCTATGAAATGCACAGAATGAAAGTTTGTTATACATGCACTGAGAACAATGTTTATGAGATGATATGGAAATTATGGCATGTCTGAACGATACCGTATCGATGGTGAAATTGACTATTTGATTAGTGTTCTTACTGAATGAGAGTGATGCTACTGAGATGACAAATGTAATGGAAATACGTTTTGATTGGAATTTATATAACATATCCCATGTGCATGGGGTGGGATTTTGTGGATGAGGAGGAGTTTCGTGGAGTAATGGTAGCATATTAAGTCCTATATGTTATCAGTGTACTGCACCAGGAGTACTGAGAAGATTAGTGATTATATCGTACTTTATGTTAAATGGTAGTGTAACTGCATTATGTATTATGATGGTTCAAAAACATCGAGCTTTACTCACAATGATTGAAGTTTGATAAACAGGTTCTGGGAACTCGTGGTGTGTAGCGGTTAGTTTGGGTAGGAATCCATTATGCATTATGGTATGTCCATGCCACTTATGAATGATAATATTTATGTTATGTTTGTATTGCAGTTGTAACAGTGGTGAATGATATTTTCCTGTATTGTTGAATGTTCTTATTGATTTGACTCACATTGAGCTAGTTAGCTCACCCCATAATTTCAACCTTCATAGGTAATGCTCCTGACTAAGATCGGACATGGCATGCATGTTAGAGTCTGTCCAAAGACTAATCATGAGATAATTGTAATCACATACTTATTTTACCTTGATTGTTAATATAAGGCTTTGCCATTGTTATTTCAGTTTTTTTTCTGTGTGTACAAATAAACTAATTAATAATAAAGTCCTGAGAATAATATGATTATTCTTAAAAGGTCCTTAGTCAAGTATTGTTGTAGGCTTGGACAATGATAATGCATTGAGACTAATGTGTAGTTGCTTTATGACAAAGTGTTGTCATTGACGTAGGAATGTCGAAATTGATACATGAGTATGTGTTAGAGAACAACATACTAAACTGACCCGCTATGAGTATGGTTATTAGATTATTATGTAATAGTCACAGCACTAATCATAGTGATAACTATGTATATGATCCTTAAAATTGAGATCATCATTATCTTAACATAGTGAGTTGTATATTTTGATACAATCAAACGTCTACCATAACAGGTTATCCTATAAAGATTGATGTTTGGTATGTCGCAATCTATGTAGAGGAATATGGTTGGTCAAGATAGGATTTGTCCCTCCTATATAATGGGAGCAATTGTTGGGACCGTCGATACACCTCGTGGCACATTAGAAAAATTATTTCGACGATCCACAACCAAGAATCAATGTACGAGGAACGAATTGGGTTGAACTAGGGTTGAAAATATACATTCTTTACTAAAAAAATTGAAAGAATGTTGTTGATTTAATGTCGATTTCAAGCCACAATGAAAATGTCTTGGCCTCTACGTAGTCCACATCGTCAAAAACAAACAACCACTTTCTCTTGAACTTTTCAGAAAGAATTAAAAATGGTTGTTAGACCTTTTAAATTACTAATTAAGTTGGTAACCTTAACACACTAAGGGGTTATCATCATTTTATTCTCTTTAATATCACATATTAAAAAAGAAAATCAGGATTATTCCCTTACTAATAGAAAAGGCAAATGAAAAGTTAGAAAAATGAATTATATTTTAGAAAAATGAATTATATTTTTCCAAAAGAATATAGGATTATTCCATTTGTTAATAAAGAATGCAAATAGAAAGTTAGAAAAATGAATTATATTCTTTCCAAAAGAATATTAATTTCCAAGTCTTTTACATTTTGACCGAATTTAATTAATATAATTGTTTATATTAATAAATTATATGAAATATATACAATTAGTATTTTATATGAATCAAATTCATATATTAATTGTATTCTTTCCAAAAGAATATTAATTTTCATGTCTTTTATATTTTGACTGAAATTAATTAATATAACTGTTTATATTAATAAATTCGGTAAAAGATATACAATTAATATTTTGTTTGAATCAAATTCATATATTAATTATATTTATGTTCTCTATTTGTGTACAACAAGTTTGTACATATAATATGTTTAATATTTAATTATCAAATTAATTTAATTTAATTCATATGACAACTAAATACAAACCAAATGTATTTGGATTCTATTCATTTCAACTATAAGGTGTGACCCTATAGGCTCTTGTAACGTTGGTAGATACTAGAACGTTTCTAACATTACAAGCAATGAATGACATCTAGCAATGCATCATTACCACCCAAGTTAGAAGAAGTCGTGATTCGACATAACCTTTCTGTGATAATCTTTTCATGTATTATATCCTTCTATCCTTAATATCTAGATTGGATAAGTCATGGAATAGACACACTTGTATAGTTCAATCTCATATTTCTTGATTTTCTGAACAAACTACAATAAGAAAATAAGTGTGGTATCTCATATCAACTTATTCGGGCATGACCATGCATTTCTAGTCTCACTCCATCAAGAGGTCTAAGATATTGCTCCCATTATGTAGGAGGGATAAATCTTATTTTAATCAACCATATCCTACTACATAGATTGTGTTATAATATCCTACATCAATTTTTATAGTACAATTTGTTACTGTATGCGTTTTGACTGTATCAAAATATACGACTCACGATATTAGGACAATGATAATATCAAGTCAAAGGATCATATACGTAGTTATCACTATGAGTAATATTGTGACTATTACATAAAAATCCAAGAAACATACTCATAGCGAGTTAGTCTAATATGTTGTTCTCTAACACATACTCATGTGTATTGATTTTGACATCCCTATGTCAATGACAATTTTTTTTCATTAATCAACTACACATTAGTCTCAATGTATTATTGTTGTCCAAGCCCACAATAATACTTGACTAAGGACCTTTTTAAGAATAATCATATTTTCTTAGGACTTTTATTACAATTAAGTTTATTTATATACACAGAAAAAGAAACTAAAATAATAATGGTAATGCATTAAATTAATAAATAAGGTAAAACGAGTATGTGATTATAATAATCTCATAATTGGTCTTTGAACATACTCTAACAACAACAACTAGAAGGCTTCAAATTTGAAGGTAAAGAAGATCATATTTGTCTCTTACAAAAGTCTTTGTATGGTTTGAAGCAGTCTGCTCGGGAGCGGTATAAAAATTTTAACACATTCATGTTGAGTATTGGTTTTTCTCGAAATATGTATGACAATTGTGTTTATCTACTGTAACACCCCCTACCCGTATCTGTCATCGGAACAGGGTACGAAGCATTATCGAAGCTTATCGAATCATTATTAATTAGGGGAAAAAGTAAAACAAAGTAAACATGTAATATTTAATAAATTCATATAACATGGTAATTAACTTACCGTTTCTCTATATTCAACATAATTATGCAAAGCATAATTATTCGAATTGATCATGAGCCCTAATACCTATTCTTATCACATTGTTAGTCATATAATTCATATAAGTATCAAGAAACATGTAAGGGCTCAACTTTCATTAAATTTCTCATATGCATATACTTTTACACATCATTTATTCACATAACTTATAACAATCATATCTATGTATTTTAAATACGCTTTCATAACAATTTGTTTTGATTTCAGACTATCTCACATTGGAGCTTTACTCACCAAATCATTTGAAATACTATATTTATACAAATAGTACACTTGAGTTGCACAATTCTATAATTAGGAACGAACACATTTATAAAATATATCCCATGTTCATATATCATAGTCTCATGTCTCCATATATCAAATATATAACCATCATTTTCTTGTGTTTCAGATAAATACATATAACCATACATAAGCATGCCATTCACTATTTCTTCCTGTCTATCACAAATTCAAATGTCAGATTCATGTAAATGAGTTCAATAATAACCATGAAAATACTTACCACATTCTTTCACACATGTTCCACTTATAACATTTTTTTTTATATTTGGCTTGAAATTTACTAAGCAATATCGGATATTCATTTATTAGGCAATATCAAATATTCAAATTAATCTTTAACATATATAACATTTAATTCAAACATAAATTTATAACATTTTTCATTTTAACAAAGTTTAACATTTACCAAATATAATCGAGCATGTTATCAATTTATGCATAAGTCACTCACATATTTTCCTCCTCCTCCTCTCCATTCCACATTCTTAATGTATATAACACGCTTATAAGTAACATTATCTATAATTTCACTATTTACTTATATTTATATTCCAAAGCTGTCTATTCGTGTCATAGCCACTAAATTATTTTTAACTTGAGCTATGAAACTCCAAATTAAGATCCACTAATTTTTCTTGAAACTAGACTTACATATCTTATTACCATAAAATTTTCAAAATTTTTGGTTTAGCCAATAAGTACAGTTTATGTAACGCCCCAATTTTCGGGAATTCTGTGAATGTTGGCATAAGTTTAATTATGTTAGTGGGCCTCTAGAAAGCCAAGCTTAAGATAGAACCCGACAATTTTAGTTAATTTTTGTTCCATAAGAAAAGGGGGTGAAATTATGAAATAGAACCTATGTGGAAATGTTTGAAAATGCTATAGGCTAAATTGAAGTGGCCAAATAAATAGGAGTGCAAAATAGGAGGATTTGCATGACAAACCTCCCATTTTACATGAAGTGGCCAGCCATCATGTTGTTGTAGACAATATGAGCACTTGATATCCATAATTTATGGTACAAATTGATACAATTGATAATGGGTTAGGTAAATGTTCCATGATAATGGATTAGGTAAATATTCCATGATAATGGGTTAGGTAAATGTTTAATGATAACGGTTTAGGTAAATGTTCCATGATGGGAATTTCATGTCTTTTGTATTAAAGAATTAAATGGATGAAATATAAAATTTTATTAAAAGAAAAAAGGGTGAAAAGAACAAAGTTTTGTCCATCTTTGTTCATCATAGCCTAAAGTTAGAGAAGTGAAAGGAGAGGAGAAAGCTCTTGAATGTTCGGTCACTTGGGGAAGAAAATTGAAGGTAAGTTCATGGTAGTTTGCTTCTATCTTGATGTTCATGAGTTCTTCTTGATTCTACCTTAACTCTTGAAGCATATTTTGGTTTTTAGTTGTGTTGTGAGCATTTAGTCATGAATTAAAATGAAGGAAACGGTTGTTGTTTCATGTTCTTTTGATGAAAAATGGAAGATAGGTGAAGTTGAGCCAAACAAATGAGCATGCATGTGCCTTAGATGCTAAGGGGAAAAATCGGCTAACATGTTGTGCTTTAAAATGATAAAATGGAGATTATACTTAAGTAAAATCATAGATATGTGATCATTGATTGGTGATATACATGTTTAAATAACATGCATGCAAGTTATGTGTGAAAGAGTGAATTTGGTAATAAATCTGCTTGGGACAGCAGCAATAATGTGACTTTGGAAAATCACCATAAATTGTGGGAGATGAATTAGAAGCTGAATAAATTATGTAATTAAATCTTATTTAGTCTAGTTTCAAATGAAATAAACGAGAACATATTTTGAATTCTGTACAATGAGAAATTTGATTCGTAATGAAGAGTGGTCAGATTAGTCAAACAGTGAAACATGGAAACTTTAAGAAAAATCTGGTATTGATTGGCCATACCAAAAATTATGAAAATTTTATGGATAGAATATATATGAGTCTATTTTCAAGGAAAATTAACAGCACTTGATTTGGAGTTTCGTAACTCCAGTTATAAATGATTTAGTGACTGTTGCTCAGGAAGACAGCTTGCAGTGAAATTATGATTATGTGGTAAACATTGACAAAATTTATTAATGAGTTGCTTATTGATTTCTTATAAGCTTACTATGATCTGTAGGTGTGGTTGATCGAATATTGTAAGGGGTTAATACGTAGTTTGTATTTGAATAGTTAGATTAACGTGTTAGTAATCCAATTGTAGGCGGTTCGTGTGTGGATCTCGTCAGCATATTGTCGCAAACATGTGTGTAACTAACACCCTCTTTCTTAGTCTAGATCGGCAAAAGTCGAAATGCCGAAATGCCGAAAACCGGTATTTTGTAGATTTGCAAGTGTGCGAATGCTCGTGAGGTAAATCGATTAATGTTTTTGGTAAGCTGCAATGTTTGGACTGCAAAGTGCATGATTTCTGTGCCCTCGATATTTTTGGGCTTAATGGGCCAAAATTGGAATGATGGGCCAACGGGCCCAATTCGGTAAGAACCCTCGGTAGTGATTCTGTTAGTACGTGAAAGGTAGGAATATCCATGAAAAACCTTAAAATAGATAAATTACTGAAATACCTTTAAAAGTGAAAAATTTACAGTTTTACCCCTAGGAGATAAATTACCGAAATACCCATAGGGTTAAATTGACCTAAATGCATGTTTGACTGTTGTTATTTACTGCATGCCATGTTGTTATTATCTGATGCATGGGACTGGGATATTGACGGAGGAAGTACTGAAAGTGGCTTGTCCACGTACTGTAGGCTTTGCCTCAATTTACTGTTAACTGAGCAGCAAGGCTGCAACTGTGGAGTGTTGGGCTGGGTGGGTTGAGCTATTCCCCACATGGAGTGTATGGCTGGTACGGGTGGAGTGTAGTGGTTGGTGGGTTGAGTAGTCTCCCCAAATGCGCTTGCATATGTTTACTGATGTTGCATGTATTTTGAAATGGGCCTATGGGCCATACTGTTATTTGAATAAGGGGCTAAGGCCCAATTTATTGTAATCTGAAAAGGGCTCTGGCCCAGTACCACTGTTACCTGAATGGGCTTAGGCCCAATGGGCTTGAGCTGACTTGGGCTTTGAATGGGTTTTCCTTACACACTGAGTTTCCCCAAACTCACCCCTTCTTTAACCTTGTAGGTGAGCCTTGATGTGGGTGACTTGGAGCCAGAGGGGATTCAGAGTGGCCATGGTGAATACTTTTGGGTTTGAAAAAGAGACTGGTTTTCTTAAGTTATTTTTAATTGCTATTTAATTTTTGGGTTGTAATAAGGCCATTTTAACTTTATTTTCTTCTTTGACTTTTCTGGGATTATATTATTAAAAACAACTTTAAATTGATGGATACTAATTCAAATGGGCTAGACATAAGGTGTGATTTCAAAACGATACTTGTTTTTTTAAAAAATAACACGACGTCACGAATATCCGGTTTACCAAAGATAATCACTCAAAGAAATTTCAACTTGTTATAACCAAGTGTGGCAATGGATGTGGACATGTCTAGGATTGGATCCAATCGGAGAGCTTGGTACTTAAGCAGCCTTCATGGCTCACCTCCTCTATTATGGATACCTACCTGGTGCCCAGCTTCCATTCACTTGGTTAGTTTGACAAAAGTTGGCTTTTTTTTAAAACACTAAAAAGGGAACACGGGTTTTTGACTTCAAAGTGGCACGTCGGATTCGGCCTTAACGACTGGGCTGGGTTTGGGGTGCTACAGTTTATTCTTAAAAGTTACCCTTATTCTACTATCTAACAGTTCCGACCCTTCTTCACTAAAAATTAATTATCTCCTCTTACGGGATTCGAATAATGTTCTCGTTTGTTTCTCTTGATATAAATTTAAGCCCCTAAATATTTTTTTCAATTTTTTATTATTTTCCAAATTCAGAACAGGGGAACCCAAAATCATTCTGACATTGTCTCACAAAATTTATTATATCTCATGATTTACAATTCCATTGCTTACATCGTTTCTTCTATAAGAAACTAGACTCAATAAGATTTAATTTCATATTTTATTCATTCTCTTTTTTGATTTCTACAATTTTTTGTGATTTTTCAAAGTTAGACTACTGCTGCTGTCCAAAACAGTTTTAATGCAAAATGTTTATTTCCATTTTACCCCAAATTTCACAGTTCATACAATTTAGTCCTATCTCAATTAACCCCTGAAAATTAGAACTTTAGCACTAGACCTTCATTCCAAACTCTTTCATAATTAGGTCCTAAAATCAATTTCCATCAATTTTACTTGATAAAATCATCATATATCAAAATTAAAGCTTCAATTTTATATTTATTCATCATATTCTTCTAGCACTCATCCATAGAAACTTTAAAAATTAGCCGTGGAATAAAAAACTAATGACATGGTAAATTGGACTCAATCGTAGAAGTCCAAAATCTTAGAAATTTCAAGGAGAAAGCAAGAATTAAACTTACATGAAGCTAGAGTATGAAAACCAGCTTGAACTCTCTTCCATGACTATTTTTCAGCTGATGAAAATGAAAAGAAAATGAAGAGAATTCTCAATATTCCAATTTGGTCCCATTTTAATTTAGCTAATTTTGTCAATTTTTCAATCTTACCCTTATTTCACTCATTTCCTGATTTTTCTCAGCTATTTTTGCCAAAATATTTCCTTTGGGATCATTTGCACTTTAGGTCCTTCCTCATTTGACAATTGAGCTATTTAATCCTTCTAGCTACTTTTACACCTTTTTCAATTGAGTCCTTTTTATTTAATTAATCACCCAAACGTTAAAATTTTCTAACGAAATTTTAACACTACTTTATTGGCACTCCGTAAATATTTATAAAAATATTTATGGTTCGATTTATAACACTGAGATCTCGATACTTTTTTTCTCAATTTTTTAACCAAATAAATCTTTATAAAACACAATTTACTATTTCAAAAATCTTTTAAAAGCTACATTTGGCTCATAAATATTAAATAATATAATCTACGAGTTCATTTTTCGGATTTGGTGGTCTCTAACCACTACTTCTGACATCACTAGAATTTGGGCTATTACATCTATAATGTCTTGATGATGGTTCTTTTATATATTTGTTACTTTATTCTGATGATATGTTAATTGCGACTAAGAATCCATCTGAAATTGATCGCCTTAAAACCATGTTTAACTTTAAGTTTGAGATGAAGTATTTAGGTGCAACAAAGAAAATTTTAAGGATGGAAATTTTGAGAGAGACATTTCGGAAGATTATTTTTATCACAACAAAGGTACATCAAGAAGATTCTTGAGCGATTTGAGATGCAAGATGCAAAATCGATAAGTACTCATTTAGTTTCACACTTGAAATTCCCAATTTCAGATTCTCCACAACATGAAGAAGGTAAAAGGTATATGCCAAAAATACCTTATTCAATCACAGTTGGAAGTTTGATGTATACAATGGTATGCACTCGTCCCAATATTTCACATGTTGTTAGTGTTGTTAGCTGATACATGGCCAATCCTGGTAAGTTACACTAGTATGCAGTTAAGTGGATTTTCAGATATTTACAAGGTACTTCTAACATGTGCTTAGAGTTTAGAAGAACTCAAAAGGGTTTAGTCGAATATGTTGATTCTGGTTATGCAGGAGACTTAGATCGAATAAGGTCTCTCACAATTTACCTATTTTCTTTTTGGTAGTTGGAAAGCGACACTTCAAGCTATAGTGGTTTTGTCGACTATTGAAGCAGAATACATGGCAATTACAAAAGCAGTAAAAGAAGCAATTTTGTTAGGGGCTTGTTCAGTGAATTCGTAAGTGAAAAAGAGGCAACTGTCATATATTGTTATAGTCAAAGTGTTATACATCTCACCAAAGATCAAATGCATCACGAGAGAACGAAGCACATAGACATTTATTATCATTTTGTTTGAGATGTGATCATTCAATGGGACATTCATATTCTTAAATTTGGCACAGAACACAATCCAATCAACATATTGACAAAGAGCCTTCTAGTTTCAAAATTTGAGCATTGCTTAGACTTGGTAAGTATCCGATGAAAAACCAGTTAAGCCCGTAACAGGGCTCGACAAGGGAGTTGGTCCAAATACGAGTCAATGTGGAGATCTGTGGGAGAATGCCTCTTATTTTAACCAAAGTTAATTTTAGTTTTTCTTCTCCTAGTTAAACTCTATTTTTAGTTTCTCACTTAAAGTCTAATTAATCTAGAGTTGTTATAGTCATATATGCTACAAATTTCAGCCTATAAATAAGCCTTACTTACTATGAGTTTTACATAATAAAAATATTTAGATTGAGATAATTTTATTCTTTATTTCAAAGAGTTTTTCTTGTGGGGCTTTGGTTTTCTTTTAATTCTCTCAATTTTTTGTACTCTCCTTTATTACACTGAAATCTTCTTATACCCGTGATTTTTTACCCTCTTTTAAGGAGTTTTTCCACATAAAATTTGCATGTTTGATATTTTCAATTCTTATTTTCTTCACTTTGTTCGTTGTTTAATTGAGTTTATCCCTTACATTATGATCCATAAATTATTTTTAAAGTAATAAAATGTAGAAGTTATCTTAACAAAGTCATTAGAGTTGTTATTTAGTCATCACCTTCATGCAATACTTGTTGTAGAAGGCCCAAATTGCCCGGGCCCATTTTACAACTTTTGACCCAAACAAAACAAACCCAAACCCAATAGCCTAACCTAACCCTAGCCCAACAAAATCAGAAAAAGAAAAAACCCTAGCCCCCCCCAAGTTCAGCTGTAGTACCAGCATACCCACACGCCTCCTCCTAGCCTGCTACCACCACCTGCTCCCATTCCATCACCTGCAAAAGAGAGACGAACACGCAACAGACAACGCAGAGCAGTAGCAAAGAAACAATATAATATGTATTCAAATTGGCTATAAAGCCAGAGAAATGTAACACAAAAAATGGGGATTTTTTTCTTTCATTTTCGAAATAAAAAAAAATACAAAAGAAAGTTGAAACAAAGGTGATTCTCATTCGCTATTTTCGTTCATTTTTCTACTTTTAAGTTTTTTTTCTTCTCGTTTAAATACGAAAATATAAAAAAAGAAGGAATGACTCACCTAAATCGGTTGATTCGCTCACCGTCAGTGAAGGGCATGCCGGAAAAGGAGAAGAAACCGGGTGTTTCTTTGTTGCTCCGCTGAAGTTTGGACGAGTTTTCGAGGTTTTGGCCTCAGATCCTTGCTCTACATGAAACAAGCTCGAAAAGGGGCATTTTTGGGTTTCTCCGGCCACCTCGGACTGCGGCGCCGTCACCGGCGACCAACCGCCGCCACGGTGGTCCGGCGACCATCTCAGACCGGAAAGGGGAGAGGTTGAGAGGGAGTTGAGAGAGTTTTTTTTTTTTGAACAGAAGAGTTGAAATGAAATTTTTTAAAAAAATTGGTTTAAATAGGCCTCCAAAACGGCGCCGTTTTGGGCAGGCCTCTCAGGCACAGAAACGACGTCGTTTTGGCCACCCCGATTTTCGACCCGACCCGCACAGCTAGGATCCGCGTGCTTTCTAGTGCATAGGAAATTTGCGCAATCAGCCCTTCCGCTTTTTCTGCGCGCTACAATCTAGTCCTTTTACCCTTTTCTTATTTTTACAAATTTGGCCACATATTTTCCACGCGTTTCAATTTAGTCCCTGGCTCGTTAAGGGACGCATGCATTGGGATATTTTCCCATTTAGTCCTTATTTCTTGGCGCGCTTTTTATTTTGGCCCTCCGTTTTGCCCTTTTCTTTTATTTATTTTTAATTTATCCTTTCAACTTTATTTTAATTTCGATTTCATCCTTTGTTTAATCAATTTCAATCCTTTTAGATTTTATATAACATCATTTTATTTTCATTTATTTTTATTTATTTATTCATTTGTTTTACTATTTATTTACCTCTGTTATAATCAAAGTTTTGTTTTCCCCTAATACTTATTTACTTAGTATTTATACCTATTATATTATTTATTTATTTACAGCTTGTTTCTTTAATTTTACTTAAGTTACAATTAAGTCCTTATTTTAATTTATTTATTTATTCATTTACTTTCTTGTTTATAAATTCATCCTTTATGGAATTCATTCGCATGTTTGTCTATTATCTATATATATTATTCATTTATTTTTATTTTAATTCTTGTAATTCGTTTATTTACTGTTTTTTTATTCCTTTTCTTTTTTATTTATTTTGTTTTACTTTTAATGTTAATGTTATTTTATTTTGATTATTACTATTATATTATTAGTAGTATTATTAGTTATTTATTTATTATCATTTTGATCATCTTCACTATAACTATTATTTTCTGTTATCATTATTTTTACTATAATTTTTTTTATATATTATTATTATTTATATTATTATTGTTATTATTTTAATGTCATTATTGTTCTAATTATATTTTCTTTTTACGCCTATTATTATATTATCATATCATTATATCATTAATTGAGTATATTATTACTATAATTATTATATCTCCAGATATTTTCCTACTCAAATACTATTATTTATCTATTTGTATTTATCTATTTATATCTCTATCATCATTGTATTTCTACGTCTTGTATCTTTATTCGTATTTATGTACTAATACCATTATTTCATTATTATTTTATATTATATATACAGATATAGTTTATATTAAAATTATTTTTATTATATATTATTGATTTCATGTTGTTTTATATGTATTTTCTTTTAAATTAATTTATATATATATTTCCTTTCAAATATATTATCTATATAGTTTACTTCTTAAAAAAATTTATTTTATACTTTTGTTATTTAAAACTCTTTCATATATTATTATCCCTTTTATATATTATTTATATTAAGTTTTTTATTGTATATATATTATCAACTTTAAATAGACATATTTTGTTTTTTAAAATATTTTGTATATTATTTGACCCAAACTCCCTCTCTCGTAACATCTATTTTAATAATCGTTCATGTATTATTAGTTTTTATTTTATATATGTATATTATTTCAAATTCTAGCATGTGTTATTCTTTTCTAATTCCTCATATAGTTTTAAATTATTTTGTATCATATTGGTTCCTAGTTCCATGTTGTTTTGTATGTTATATGTTTTTTGTTTTCATATTATTTCATATATTATTGTTTCATACTGTCCATTAGTCTTTTGTGTTGCTATCTTAATTTTATTTATCTATGTTTGACAACTTATTATAGTTTTATTCTGATTTGTTTTTTTTATACTATTTTCATTTATTAATAGAGCTCGCTATCCATGTATATTTTTTCATGTTTATTCGCCTCTCATTCACAATTGTCGCATTGTAGTTTTCAACTTATTAATCCAAAATCAATGATTCCACTTTATTTCAAGTCAAATTAATGTATCTTGAGTTGATTTTATAAAACGAAGGCAATGTTTGATGTTTGGAAATTCGAGGAATCGTGCCCTATCGTGCTGGGTTTCGATTTCCCGTTTGTTCAAAATAATCGAATATTCCTTTAGAATTTCACTTGTGTTTTCTAAATTCTAAGACAAGGCAATGTTCAATGTTTAGAAATTCGAAAAATCGTGCCCTACCCTGCTAAGTTTCGATTCTTCGTTAGACTAAATCATGGGACATCCTTTTGTAATTTTCAACGTGCAAGCCTTCAGGGATAAAAAATCAATTGTATTTCCAAAGGTATGAAGAATCGTGTCCAATCGTGCTGAATGTGATGTTATATACCTTCGAAACAAGAGAATTTTGACAACCAACTTGAACCACACAAATATTTTAAAAACGAACCATATTTCAAAATATTTTAAAATCTTAGACATTAAGACATTAATTAATCAATTTGGTACCAATTTTGGGCATTACGAGGGTGCTAATCCTTCCTCATATGTAACTGACTTCCGAACCCGTTTTTTCTACTTTCGAGGACCAAAATTGTTGTTTAAATAAATCAAATCATTTATTAAAAACAAGCGATTTTACAAGGTGACCTGATCACACCTCATCAAAAAGGATTGGTGGCGACACCCATTCTCGTTTTCATTTCCAAAATCAAGTCGACCCCGTCTTTCAAAAAAAATGGTTTTGACAGCTTGGCAACTCCACTAGGGACTGAACAAGAGAATCAAACCATAAAATTGATTATTTTCTGTCCCTTTGTCTAAAGTTGAAAATTTGTTTTGAAATTCATGATTCTTTTGATTGCCTTTGTTGGTATGATTGTTAAGGTTCGGGTCTTGTAGAATACTATTGCGTTGCATTGCATGACCAATGTGGTCACACCTTTTAAGTGGGAGTGAGAAGCTATGCCTTCGTGAGTGTTTCACCTCCGCATGGGCTAGTCGATTGCTTCCAGGATACATCCGTACCTATGATTTCGTGAGATTTTCATCTCTGCATGGTCATAGGGAAATGTATTTCACTGAACCAAACTAGATCCATATGAGCCTATAATGGGTGAGGATCGAGGAATCTGCTGGTTCAGGTACCCTTACTCTAGAACTGAGCCACATATAGAGAGACCTAGGAGCTTACCCTAGGTAGAGCCACTCCGAACCCCTAGAGGTCACCCAAATAGGTGCTTTATTTGTTATTTATTTCTCCTGTACTAACATGTTTTGTTTTTGTTTTATTTATAACTGCATTGCATTACATCATCATAGAAAGGAGGTGTTGATTCATATTCGAGAGCTGTCACGTCTTGATTGCCTTAAAGGAGCTGACAAGTATCACGAGGATAAGTGAGCAATGAGTTGCGACCCAGATCAAGCAAAAAGGAGATAGAGGAGGCACCCCCATTAAAGAGTTCGTGAGATTTGATCTTAACATCTAGATACGAAGAAAGGGATCGATGTCTTCACTTTAAGTATTATGGCAATGCCGCATATGTAATCCGTTTTATGAAAAGGAATTTGTTTTCTAGAAAAGTTGTTCTAATGAAATTGAATTCAGAATCAATGCATTTCTTTCTTTTGCATTCATTCCATGCATTTGCATTTACATTTGCATGGCATTGCATTATTTGCATTAGATTTTCCCAAAAGGGCCCTAATTAGGTAAAATTATTTCAGAATCGACAAAAGATATGGACCAAAGATTGGAAAGACTTGAACTGTTTCAAAAAGAGATGCATGACCAGTTACAAACTCAAATGCAAGAGCGAATAGCGAAGATCCAGCAAGATATGAGGGACCAAATGCTAGAGTCCCAAAGAAATATGATGAATCAGTTGTCCCAATTACTGACTAAGGGGCTAGGAAAAGAAAAAAAACTCTATGATCAATGTTGGGGAGGACAATGAGGAGTCTCTGTACCCTCCGGGTTTCACTCCGATATATGATCAGACATGTCCGCAAGATGTACCTATTGCTATCAAATCCCAACAACATCAGGCCGATACCTCGACACCCATGAACTACCCGACGGGCTCAGGTTCCAATCCAAGGAACAATCCAACCAATCATGTAAGTTCTGAGCTAGACGAAATGGCAGGAATAGAAAAAGCAAGGATTGAACTGCCAAGACATCTCGAAGATCGATACAAGTGGTTGGGAGAAAAACTTAGAGCGATGGAGAATGCTGATTACCATCGCGGGGTTAACGCCAAAGATCTCAGCTTGGTCCCAGATTTAGTACTCTCGCCGAAATTCAAGACTCTAGAATTTGAGAAATATAATGGGACTAGTTGTCCTGAAGCTTACATCACTATGTTCTGTCGAAAAATGATAGGTTACGTTGATAACAATCAACTGTTAATTCATTGCTTCCGAGATAGTCTGATTGGGTCAGCTACCAAATGGTACAACCAATTGAGTCATGCCAAAATTCATTCATGGAAGGACTTGGCACAAGCTTTCATGAAGCAATATGGCCACGTGACAGACATGGCGCCTGACAGAATTACATTGCAGAATATGGAAAAGAGGCGAAGTGAGAACTTTAGGCAATATGCCCAAAGATGGAGAGAAGTAGCGACACAAGTCCAGCCATCTCTTCTAGAGAAAGAAACTACGATGCTTTTCGTCAACACTCTAAAAGCCCCGTTCATTACCCATATGTTGGAAAGCACTACCATGAGCTTCTCAGATATAGTAATGTCCGGTGAGATGATTGAAAATACAATTAGGAGTGGGAAGATAGATGCAGGAGAAAGCGCCTAGAGGTCAACCCCAAAGAAAAATGAAAATGAAGTGAATAATATGAACAAATGGTATCCCAAATTGGTCAACGCAGGCCAGCCAAGGACTGTTACCACTAACCATCAAGGCTCTTCAAGGCAGGAATCTAACTCGAGGCCAAATACAGAAAAGCTTCGGTTTACACCCATCCCGGTGTCATATAAAGAGTTGTATCAGAATCTTTTTTATGTACATGTAGTGTCTCCATTCTACTCGGAACCAGTGCAACCCCGTTCCCAAAATGGTATAATGAGAATGCTCAATGTGAATACCATGCGGGAATAACGGGACACTCAATCGAAAATTGTACTACATTTAAAAAGTTGGTCGAAAGGTTCATTGAAATGGGAATTGTGAAGTTTGATGATTCCTCAAAACCTAATCGCTCTGACAATGCAGTAAATACGATATTTGAAAGTGAGGGCAAAGGAGTTGCGATGCCTTGAACAAATCAAAAGTTTGGAAGGAGTATTGGGGGAATCTGAATGACATATCCGAAGAAGGAACCGGGGAATAAAGTTTTCAAACCCTTGCATACTTGAGAGTGTTGTGAAACAATGGGACTGTGGAAGAGATCCCTTTATTTCTAGAGCTAATATTCAAAACATGCTTGTTGCTTTAAGCCTAGAAGCAATAAGAATCTTTTGGTGAAATAGGCTTGTGTCATAAGTTTTTATTTTAATAAAATGCATCTTTTTTAGCAAATATTCTTTGATTTCATTTCAAACGGTACAAATAATTGTTCTTAGATTCTTTTATTCTTTGGACTTTCTTTCAAATATTCATTCATGATTATACCGTACAAATAATCATCCTTAGAATCATTTATTCTTTGGCATCTGCCTTCAATAGGTCCCCAGATATCAATGACATGAGCGAAGTTGCTACTGACCCAGAATCTCCTTTTGAGCAAGATATGTGTTTTGAGGGATCTCAGGAATTGGAAGATGACAGAGATTGTAACATATCTCCTAATGTGTTAAGGATGGTAGAGTAAAATTAAAACAGATCCTACCTTACAAAAAGTCAGTGGACAGTAAGCCTAGGACAAGAGAAAGAGGCAAAACATCGGAGTCTACATCACCACAAAGACAAAGTGAGACATTATTAAGTTGTTCCAAGAATTCAAAGATATTTTCACATGATCGCATCTAGATATGCCTGGGCTACTAAGGCCTATAGATGCTAAAAGGGGTCTATACGAGTGTTAGAAGGACACATGCTAATGGCTTTACGTTAGCCAGGCTAATCATGAGGCTCAAGTGCTGCTGATCCACCATGGAAGGGGATTGTATCAGTTATGCTGTAAATGCCGAATTTATGGAGACAAGATTCATGTGCTCATTCATTTCTTCATAGATTTTCTCTATGTGGGGCATTGAGGTTATTGGGCCGATCTCATCGAAAGCTTCTAGTAGGCATCAATTACTTTGCCAAGAGGGTGAAAGTCGTTTCACATACCAATCATCAAATTATAAAAAAAAACTAAGGATCATGGGGAAGATGATCGAGACTTGTAAAGATTGGCATAAGAAGTCATCATTTACCCTCTATCCTCATCGAACGTTGGCCAAGACCTTCGCCGGGGCAACATATTTCATTAGTCTAGGGATAAAAATGGTTTTGAAGAAGAGATTCCTTGTCTATGATTCTTGACAGAGTTGAAGTTGGATAAGGCAAAATGGATCAAATCCCGATAGGATTAGTTGAATTTGGAGAAAGATGATTGAAAGTTATCTGTCGAGGTCCAATACACTAGAAATGACTAATGCGAGCTTACTATAAAGAGGTTTATCTTAAATAATTCCACGATGAGAACTTGATATTGAAGAAGATCATTCCTATACAAAAGGACTTCAGAGAAAAGTGGATGCCAAGCTGAAAAGGACCTTATATAATAAAGAAAGTTTGTTCTGGAGGGGCATTGATATTGACCGAAATGGATGGCAAAGATTTGCCTAAATCGGTGAATTCAAATCCAGTCAAAGAGTATTCTACCTAAAAGGAAAGAGGCCAAGGCGAAAACCCGCAAAGGGCGCCTTAAAAAAAAGGAAAAAAAAAGGGAGAGGCCAATGTGAAAACTTGCAAAGGATGCCTTGAAACCAAAAAGAATATAAAAATAATAATAATAATAAAGGGAGAGGCCAAGGCGAAAACCCGCAAAAGGCGCTTTGAGACCAAAGGGGATTTGAGTTGAAAACCAGAAAAGGGCGGCTCAAATTTGGATCAAAGTGGGGCATACAACAATCTTGCTATGCCTAAATTAATAATGAAGAAGTATGCTACGTCTTGGGGCATCGACAAAGTACTCTGGATCCTCTAAACACATATTAAGCTTAGAAATATCCTCAAGAAGTTGGTACAGAGAAGCTCAAGCTGCGATATCTGGGGCACCTAGCTCTCATTTTGCCCATTTAAATTTGTTATCTTTGATTACCTTATTCTTTTCAAGAAATGTCCCAATAATTTTCCTTCTTATTGTATCTCTATCTTTGATTAACTTATTTATTTTGAGTTAATTTCCTTCTTATTGCATTTGCAATCTTTGATTAATTTATTCACTTCAAGCTATACTCCCGATCAATTACCCTTTTGTCCATCATTTTGTCTTTTTTTCGAGCATTTTGCATTGAAATAACGATTAATGGACCAGTAATACTTTCAAAAAAGAAGTTCTGCATATTACTCTGGAAGCTTCTAAATAATACAAGAACCTGAAACAGGACTATTGTTTAGAACTCACCAAGCCTAAGGGTTGGAAATATTGGAGAAAGATGATTATCTTTTTGGACTTTTTATAGGTTGAACAAAAAGATGAGACATTTCATCGATGACACAATCTCGACAAATAACGAGCAATGTCAACCCAAGTGTAAAAAGGGTCACTCTCGGGAAAATGATACTATGCATTCTTACAGATATCAGACATACATATCTGGTCATTACACCCAATGAATGGTGTAACAGATTAAATTGATTAAAGATGATATAAATCCTATACCTCTGAGTTGTAGCAGGATGGATGAAAGAAACCAAATGTTATTCCCCTGAAGTTGTGGTGGGAGGTACAAACTTTATGTCTCATAAGGTACAGTGGAAGGGACTCTAAAATTATAGCGGGGCAAACTTGCTGAGTAAAATGTGATTGTTTCTTTGACTTTTCTGTCAAGAATACCAGCCGAACAAGATTGCAGCATAATACGACAGTGATAATGTCCTGATAAACAACTAGCGATGATACCTTAAAGGGATCATTCTCATTTTTTGTATTCATTCATAACACATCTAGTTAGGAGCATTTCGATCATAGCATCCTAATCATTTGGCATAAGCATATGTATTTGAAACCGATTCTACAGATCATACCCCTAGAGGATGGTGTAACAACGTCTGAAAATTACAGATCTTATCTCCCTAAGCAGTAGTGGAACAGATCGAAGACGGTGAGCCTTAACCCCCTAAGTAGTAGGGTAACAGGTTGAATTTACAAGATCTTATTACCCTAAGCAGTAAGGAAATAGATCGAAGGCGATGGGCCTTAACCCCCTAAGCAATAGGGTAACAGGCTGAAAATTGTAGATTTTATCTCCCTGAAATGGCGTTGGAGCGGCTAGAAGCCACAGCAGATCTCCTTGAAGTTTCAGCGGATCTTTTCTCCCTGAAATGACGTTAGAGCGGCTAAAAGCCACAACAGATCTCCTTGAAGTTTCAGCGGATCTCTTCTCCCTGAAATGGCGTTAGAGCAGCTAGAAGCTACAACAGATCTTCTTGAAGTTTCAGCGGATCTCTTCTCCCTGAAATGGATTTAGAGCGGCTAAAAGCCACAATAGATCTCCTTGAAGTTTCAGCGGATCTCTTCTCCCTGAAATGGCGTTGGAGCGGCTAAAAGCTACAGCAGATCTCTTTGAAGTTTTAGCTGATCTCTTCTCCCTGAAATGGCATTGGAGCGGCTAAAAGCCACAACAGATCTCCTTAAAGTTTCAGCGGATCTCTTCTCCCTGAAATGGCGTTGGAGCGGCTAAAAGCCACAACAGATCTCCTTGAAATTTTAGTGGATCTCTTCTCCCTAAAATGGCGTTGGAGCGGCTAAAAGCCACAACAGATCTCCTTAAAGTTTCAGCGGATCTCTTCTCCCTGAAATGGCGTTAGAGCAGCTAGAAGCCACAACAAATCTCCTTGAAGTTTCAGCGGATCTCTTCTCCCTGAAATGACGTTAGAACGGCTCGAAGCCACAGCAGATCTCCTTGAAGTTTCAGAGGAGTAGATTCAAGTCACAATTCTTATCTCCCTAAAGTTGCAGTGGAGCAGAATGAAGATAGTAAATCTTATTTCCCAGAAGTTACAGTAGAACATATTGAAACTATAAATAAACAGATCTTATCTCTCTGAAGTTACAGTAGAGCAGATCAAAACAAACCTTATCTACCTGAAGTTGCAGTGGAGCAGGTTGAAGTCACTAGTCTTATCTCCCTGAAGTTGCAATGGAGTAGACTGAAGATAGCAAATCTCGTTTCCCTGAAGTTGCAGTGGAACAGGTTAAAGCTATAAGTAGTCGCAATGGAGCATATGGAAGCTAATTGAAGAAGAAGAACACCAGAGAAGTCGAGACATAGCAAGACCGGGCAAAATTACCCTTCTTTATGTCTTTACTCTATCCTCGTTACACGACAACGAGCAAAGAGGGGCAGCTATAGAAGGCCCAAATTTCCCGGGCGCATTTTACAACTTTTAACCCAAACAAAACAAACCCAAACCCAATAGCCTAACCTAACCCTAGCCCAAACAAAATCAGAAAAAGAAAAAACCCTAGCCCCCCCAAGTTCAGCCGTCGTACCAGCATGCCCACATGCCTCCTCCTAGCCTACTGCCACCACCTGCTCCCGTTCCATCACTTGCAAAAGAGAGACGAACACGCAACAGACAACACAGAGCAGTAGCAAAGAAACAATATAATATGTATTCAAATTGGCTATAAAGCCAGAGAAATGTAACACAAAAAGGGGGATTTTTTTTATTTCATTTTCGAAATAAAAAAAATACAAAAGAAAGTTGAAACAGAGGTGATTCTCATTCGCTATTTTCGTTCATTTTTCTAATTTTAAGCTTTTTTTTGTTTAAATACGAAAATATAAAAAAAAGAAGGAAGGACTCACCTAAATCGGTTGATTCGCTCACCGTCGGTGAAGGCCACGCCAAAAAAGGAGAAGAAACCGGGTGTTTCTTTGTTGCTCCGCCGGAGTTTGGCCGAGTTTTCGAGGTTTTGGCCTCGGATCGTTGCTCTACGTGAAACGAACTCTAAAAGGGGCATTTTTGGGTTTCTCTAGCCACCGCTGACGGCGGCGCCGTGACCGACGACCGGCGGTCGCCACGGTGGTCCGACAACCATCTCAGATCGGAGGGAGGAGAGGTTGAGAGAGAGTTGAGAGAGTTTTTGTTTTTTGTTTTTTTTTAAGAAAAGAGTTAAAATGAAATTTAAAAAAAATGGTTTAAATAGGCCTCCAAAACGGTGCCGTTTTGGGCAGGCCTCTCAGGCACAAAAATGACGTCGTTTTGGCCAACCTGATTTTCGACCCAACCCGCACAGTTAGGATCCGCGTGTTTTCTAGCGCATAAGAAATTTGCGCAATCAGCCCTTTTGCTTTTTCTGCACGCTACAATCTGGTCCTTTTACCCTTTTCTTATTTTTACAAATTTGGCCACATATTTTTCACGTGTTTCAATTTAATCCCTGGTTCGTTAAGGGACGCATGCATTGGGATATTTTCCCATTTAGTCCTTATTTCTTGGTGCGCTTTGTATTTTGGCCCTTCTTTTTGCCCTTTTCTTTTATTTATTTTTAATTTATCCTTTCAACTTTATTTTAGTTTCGATTTCATCCTTTATTTAATCAATTTCAATCCTTTTAGATTTTATATAACATCATTTTATTTTCACTTATTTTTATTTATTTATTCATTTGTTTTACTATTTATTTACCTCTGTTATATTCAAAGTTTTGTTTTCCCCTAATACTTATTTACTTAGTATTTATATCTATTATATTATTTATTTATTTACAGCTTGTTTCTTTAATTTTACTTAAGTTACAAATAAGTCCTTAATTTATTTATTTATTTATTCATTTACTTTCTTGTTTATAAATTCATCCTTTATGGAATTCATTCGCATGTTTGTCTATTATCTATATATATTATTCATTTATTTTTATTTTAATTCTTGTAATTCGTTTATTTACTATTTTTTTATTCTTTTTCTTTTTTATTTATTTTTTTACTTTCAATGTTATTGCTATTTTATTTTGATTATTACTATTATATTATTATTAGTATTATTATTTTTTTATTTATTATCATTATTATCATCTTCACTATAACTATTATTTTCTGTTATCATTATTATTACTATCATTGTAATAACCTAAGTTTTCCCGGCCCATGAAATAAATAAATAAGGAAGCAAAAACAAAAATAATAAAGTCCTTTTACAGTCCAAATAGGTGGCCCAATTAGTCTAAGAACCTAAATACCCGGTTACACCCAACCTACAAATAGACACGGCCCAAGAGGCCCAAACCACAAACAAAGAACGGAAGACCTAGGGTTTCTGAAACCCTAGGCGCCGCAAGCACCAGACGAAGGCCCCAACTCACGCCACAATCGATGTGCCACAGACAGACTTGTGCCTCATCTCGCGTCGTAATCAGCGCACCAACCCCTCGTCACCGGATCTTCACTCATCTGCAAAAGGATAGAAACAGCAAAAACAACGCAAACATAGTAGGAAACAAAGATTATAAATATATTTTCAGTGGCTATAAAAGCCCGAATCAAAATAATGTAAAGGGACATTTTTACAGAGATAAAACAGATACAGGCATATATACAATAAAAATCAAGAAAAAGGTGATTCACTTTTACTTTATTTTTGTTTTCATTGTGAATACATACAAATATTGCTAAGAATATAAAAAAAAGGGATTTACTGATGGATTTGCGCTGAAAATCGAAGCTTTCCAGCTTCTGGCCGCCGTATCCGGCGGAGATGACGAAGGCACGTGGGCGCGTGAGTCCGATGACCGGGGCTTGGCCCGACGGAGGCCGGAGCCCGGAGGACTTCCTCTCTTTTCCTCTTTCAGAGGATTTTTGTTATTTTTTTTTTTAAAACCAGGGGCTAAAATGATTTTTTTAAGTTTTTTTTTTACATTTATAAGCGACCTGTATGACGTCGTTTTGGGATGACCGTTTAGTGACCAAAATGGTGTCGTTTCAAGGCTGAGGATCCGCGCGTTGACCTGTGACCCGGGGAGGATCTGCGCGTTTTTGGTAACTGGGCAAATTGCTGTTTGAGCCCTTCCGCATTTTTCGTTTTTTAAATGTCGTTTAATTCTAAATTTCTCTATTTTTAAATCTAGCCCTAATAGTTTGTTTCTGTTTCAATTTGGTTCCTGAACCCTTTAAGATGTAATTCTCGAAACGGCGCCATTTTGGGATTAGGGATAATTGCCCAGTGAGTCCCTCGTGTTTTGGCGCACGCTTCAATTGGATTCAAAATTCATTTTATTTTAAAATTAACCCTATAGTTTTGTTTTTATTTCATTTTAATCCCCATTTTATAATTTATTTATTTTAAATATAATATACAGTATTTATTTTTACTATAAACATTATTTATATATGAAAAATTATTATATATATTATTTTTTATTTATATTTGTGTATTATTTGTTATATCATTTATATTTTATTATATATTTTGATTTATACATTTTATTATATATCATTTTATTATATATATTATTCACTATATTATTGTTATTTTACTATATATTATAATTATTCATTATTTATTATTATATAATTTTAAAAATTTGTAAATTATTATTAAATATTGCATTTTTATATATCATTATTAAAATTTAGTATGTAATACACTAAAATTTGTAATAAAGTTTTATTCCTATTATATAATATTATTTTATAAAACATATTAAATTATTACATCATACAGTATATTTTTATTAATCATATATAAAATTTTCTTCTTTATTATTTATCTATGGTTTTAAATATTTTTAAAAATACCTCATTTAATTTTGACTGTATTTTATTTTATTTTTTTTATGTTTATAAGTTGTTATTTATTTTTGCGTCCTTTTGGATTTATTTAGTATCATTTTAATATGTTCTCAAAAAATATTTGTATTTTTTATGTTGTTCATTGTTTATATATATTTGCATGAAAATTGACTATGTATGTTGTTATTTTAAGTTACATTTGTATGTAATATATTAATATATATATTATGCAATTTATATTGCTATATTCATTATGCTCTATGTTGTATTTTGCACGTAACAATAATGCATGTATATTTATGTTATTTATGATTATATATGCATAAAATGATAATGTATATTATGTAATTTATGTCATTATTTATCATTTTTATATTATATTTCATGGAATGTTAAAGTAGGTATCATGTAGGTTAATTTATTTAATATTGATCCTTTGTAATAAGTTAAATGCATCATCGCTTTTTTTAAAAAAACTTTTATATTTCATTTGATCCAAAAGAATTTAAAAATAAGGCAATGTTTTTTGGTACTTAGGAATTCGGGAAGTAGTGCCGTAATATGCTGAGTTGCGATTTTCCGTTTGTCTAAATGCCTAAAATATCCTTCTAAATAAGTTTTGAAAATCACAAGATGATTTCAGTTACGAAAGTTTAAGAATATCGTGTCCAATCATGCTGGATGTGATGTTCATATTCTTTTGAAGCGAAGGAATCTTGATTTTTTTAACTCAAATTATTACAGTTTTTTTTTAAAAAAGGATCTTATTTTTAAATTCTTTCGAACTTTTGACATCAAGACAGAAACGATTAAACTTGTTACCAATTTTGGGCGTTGCGAGGGTGCTCAACCTTCCTCGTACGTAATGGACTCCCGAACCTATTTTCTCATATTTTCGTAGACCAAAATATTTTATAAGGTGATCCAATCACACCTAAAAATGTTGGTGGCGACTCTCATTTTCAAAATACCTCCCTTTTTAAAAAAGAGGTTTCGACAATCATTATTTTTTTATATATTATTATTTATATTATTATTGTTATTATTTTAATGTCATTATTGTTCTAATTATATTTTCTTTTTACGCCTATTGTCAAAACCATTTTTAAATCGAGTTTTACAAAATGGGAATCGACTTAAAAAACAAAAACGGGAGTCGCCACCAATCTTTTTAGGTGCGATTGGATCACCTTTAAAACATTTTATTTTGAAATCATTAGTTTTGGTCTACAAAATCAGAAAACAGGTTCGGGAGCCGATTACGTATGAGGAAGGGTTAGCACCCTCGTTACGCCCTAAAATTGGTACCTAATTGATTATCAAGTGTCTTTAATGTCGGAAATTCAAAAAATTTAAGATGTAGTCCTCTTTAAAATACTTTGATTTTGAAAATTGGGGGTTCACTCGTATCAAAGTATTGACACTAAGTTAGCCTTTTTGGAAATCCTTATCTCGAAACAACAAAACGCCATATCCAATAAGTTAGGACATATTGCTTTGAAATTCCAAGACAGTAGCTTGCATTTAGAAAACCTTTAAAAACTTAGAAGGGTACTTGATTATTCGAACTCAACGAGAAAAGTCGTAACCCAATAAGTTAGGGCACTACTTTTCTCGAAATTCCCAAACATCAAGCATTGCCTTTATATCTTTTTTGAAAACTTTGAAATTTTGTTTTTAATTAATGCATGAGAAATCACATTATCATTATGGAATAGAATATTGCAATTAAAAATGAACAAAACATGCATTTAAACGATACAGTGGCAATAATACAAAAATCGTATACTAGATACATACATATAAAAATAATAAACATAGCAAATGCATACAAAGATATACATAGTATATATTGAAAATGAATAAACAAAACATACAAACATTCAAAATAATAATTAAAAACAATGCATAATATACAACAAAGTAATACAATATCAATGTACATGTTCATAAAATGTAATATCAAATAATAAATATAAAATGACATTTAGCACATGATATATGCAATATAAAAATAAAATGAAATGAGCAATCGTTAACAAAATATACATATAACACAAATAAAACATGATATTTAATAATAATTTTAATATAGTATTTAATATACAATATATATATTAACAAAATATTTATAAAAGAATAATAATTATATATATAAAATATATTGGTTTAAAAGTATGTAAAAGAACTTATAAAACAACACATAATATAAAAAAATATTATTTAAAATAAAATTAAACATAATAATTAATTAATTAATAATTTAATATGAGTACAATATGAGTTAAAAATATAATTTAATTTACAAATTTTAAAATTATGAATAATATAAGGAATAATATAAACATAAATAATATATATGATATACAAAACATATATAAAAAAAAAGAAAAATAATAAGTAATATAGGATAAAAATAAAAATATAATAAATTTTATATAATAAAATATAATTTAAATATATAGGAAATAAGAAATATAATAGATATAATATAAAATAATGAAAGTATATATGTAAAAAATATATATATAAATAATTAATAAATATATATAATACAAGTAAAAATATAATAATAATAATAAAACAATGATGTAAAACAATAATAATTTGTGAAAAATAATAGATAATAAATAATATTAATATATATAATAAAATAATCTTACAATATATAATATAAAAGTAAGGTTAAAAAACAAAAACAAATTACAATATATGAAATATATATATAATAATAAAAATAAATATATAGGGCTAAATTTAAAGCTCAGCAAAATTACTGGGCGAATTCAAAAGAAGTAGAACTGAATTTAGGTCCTAATTAAAACGCGCGCAAAACAAAAGGGACTCATTGGGAAAATTTCCCTATTCCCAAAACGACTGTGTTTTAAACTTGGACTTAAAGCAGCTACTTCAGGGATTAAATCACAACTGAAATAAAATATTAGGGCTAAATCATAAATAAAATAAAACTTAATTGTAAACACAAAAAAGGATAGAAGGATCAATTGGGTAATTAACCCAATCCTCAAAAAACATGCGGATTCTCCCTGGGTAATCGAGTCAACGCGCGGATCCTGGGCCATGAAATGCTGTCGCTTTGTCAAGGCTATATAAGCCAACTTCTCAGCCTTAAACTTATTTGAAACCCGATTTAAAAAACCTAAAATTTTCTCTGAAAGAGAGAGAGAGGAGAGAAGCTCCGGGCTCTGGCCTCCGTAGGCCTCGCCCCGATCGTCGGCCTCACGCGCCCACGCGCCGCCCTAAGGACCACCGCGCATGGTGGCTAGGGTTCGAAAAACCCTTCTTTTCCTTCGCCAATCGTCAGGTAACCTCCCTTTTGTTTTATTTTCTTTTATTATTACTCAAATCCATGTATTCAGGTCAGAAAACAAATAGGTGAAAAAAAAATAAAAGAATGATTTGATTACCGTAAGAAATGAAAAAGGAACTGTTTTATATTTCTTCTACTTTAAATGGATACAACTGCTAGTAAATCTTTATCTCTGTATTTTTGTTTTTTGTTCTATTGTGTGTAAAAATCCCCCTGTTTACAGATTTGAAGAAAGATTTTATAGCCTTAGGCTGTTATGTTTTAGGAAAGAAATCAAAGATTTCTTTCCATATTTTGCCTTGATTTTCTGTCTTTGTTTCCTCTTTTGCTCGCAGGTAATCCACGAGAATCTCGCTCGATCACTGATGTCTGCGCGCTGATGGTGCCAACGCCGGATTCTGGCCTGTCTTGTGCGTCGATGGTGGCGCGACGTATGATGGCAGAGTCGAAAAGTCACGGCGTGCTTGGTGGCGACGATTGAGATGAAAGGCCACGCCTTTTGAAGTGCCTGAAGCTTCTAGAAACTCCTTGCGGCGCGAGGAGAGGGCTAGGGTTTCTAACCCTAGTCGAATGCTTCTAAATTTTGGGCCTCTGAGAGTTTGGGTCTGTTATAGGTTTGGGCTTCGGGCGTATTTGGGTTAAGGTTATAACTGTAATGGGTCCAGTGTGTAAACGAGTTAAGGTTGTAAGTGGGTCCACTGGGCAGCTTTAGGCCTGCTGGGTAGTATCCGGGTAAATGGGTCTGAGATGTTTGATTTTGGGCCCACTGTTTGGGCTTTGTAACATGGACTTAGATTGTTTAATAAATGTATATTTATTTATTTATCCCTTTTATTCTGTTTTTAGCCCAGTTAAATTTGGGCTATTACACCTATTATTATATTATCATATCATTATATCATTAATTAAGTATATTATTACTATAATTATTATATCTCCAGATATTTTCCTACTCAAATACTATTATTTATCTATTTGTATTTATCTATTTATATCTCTATTGTCATTGTATTTCTATGTCTTGTATCTTTATTCGTATTTATGTACTAATACCATTATTTTATTATTATTTTATATTATATATACAGATATAGTTTGTAGCGATGTAAAAATTTTAGCTTGGTCGCTAATTGTGGCGATTTAGTGAAAACTTGAAAACTGAAGTTTGATTTTAAAATAAAGAGGGAGTCGCCACCGATCTTTTTTCTAGGTGTGATCGGACACCTAATAAATCATTCTTCTTTTGAAAGAAAATTCATTTTTTAAATGAAAAGAAGGCCGAGTTTAGGTCTACGTTAAAAGCTAAAGGAAAAGTAGGGTTCGGGAGTCGGTTACGCGCGAGAAAGGTGTTAGCACCCTCGCGACACCCAAAATTGGTATCTTGTTAAACACGTGTTGTCTTGATTTTCAAAAATACAAGTTCAATGTAACATTTAATCGTGATCTGATTGAAAAGATGAGAATTTTTTAGTTTTTCGGGTTTTTTAGAAGAGTGTTCCATCTTTAACACGAGTCGATTGATGTTCACCCAACATAGCGATGAAATCAATGACTTAATGTTAAATCGGTACGTTGCCTTGCTTATTGAAATTGATTTAAATCATGAATAAGAATATTTTCTTTATCAAAAACAATAGAAACTTATAACAATGTTGTAATAAAAGGCGATTTACGAATATATGAAGCGGATGATAAAATAATAACTATAAAGTATTCACGATGTATTTGATATTATGCACGATAATAATAACATTAAACACGAAAGAAAACAATGAATTATATATATACATATGTTATATAATAATATGTAAGGTGATGGAAAATGTAATATTAAAAATACTAATAATACTACATCTACATAGGCGTATATATATTACATAATAATAGTATTGAGGTATGCATAATATATATAAAATGTAGTATTTAGAATACATACATAGCATAGTCTTCAAAATATACACATAAGATAGTATAAAAACTAACTAATATAGTATAAACATATACATATATATAAAAAATGTATATACATAATATATAAAAGAAAATATATGCGTGTAAATATATGTACATAAGATCGTATAAAAATATATAATTATGATACCAAAGTATATACATAATATATATATATATATGAAAACGTAATACAATATTAGAAATATACATACATAATATAGAATAATATATATATGTAGCACATGCTAAAAGAATATTCACATAGGTACACATATATATGTACTAAAATATATATGTAATAATATCATTTAAAGAAATACATATTAGAAATATCTATACATAACATGGGATTTAAAAATATATATACATAATTAATAATAATAATAAGTAAATATAATGAAAAGAGAAAATATAAAAGTAAAAAGAGAAAATATATAAACACAAATTAAATATAATGATGATATAAAGAAAATAAAATAATAATATGTTAGAAATAAATAATACATATAATAATGTAAAGTAGTAAAAAAAAGTATGTTCATACGTATATAATAAAACATATATTAATAATAATAATAATAATACCAATAACAATAAATAATAATGAATATAATAATAAAAAATATCAAAATTAATTAATTTAATAGTAAAGGAATGAAAATAAACTAAAAGGACTAAAATTGAATAAAAACCAAAGTTTTAGGGCTGATTTGAAATAAAAATAAAAGAAAAGGATGAAATTACAACATCGCGTAACCTGGAGGGGCCAAAAGAGCAATTTTCAAAAACCTTTAAAACGATGCGCGTCACGAAGGATCAATTTGAGAATCATAACAAACTTCAGGGCCAATTTGTAAATAAATATAAATCTGATTTAAAACGCCAAAAATGCGGAATGAACGATTGCGCAAATAGCCCCTAAGAGCAAAAACACGCGGATCCTAGCTGGAGCGGGTCGGGTCGACCCGACCCAGGGCCAAAACGACGTCGTTTTTCGTTAAAACAGAGGGGGACCAAAACGTACCGTTTTGGTCCCTATAAAAGACAATTTTTTTAAAAAAATCATTTGAACGGGGAAAGAAGAAAAAAAAAGAGAGAAGAAGGAGAGGGGGAGGGAATCCGGCCATGGGCCGGTCATCGTCCGGTCATCGTACCGTCGTCGGCGCAAGCCACCGTGCACGGTGGCCGGGAAAGGTAAAATTATATTTTTTTTTGTTTTTTTATTTTCAAATATATGTATGTATATATATATATATATATTATATATGTTTAAGAGTATGATGAAGAAAAAAATCGATTCGAAAAAAAAAAGCAATCACCTTGGTTCCTGATGTCTGATATTTTCATTTGTTCGAATCACCGCTTTTGTATGTATTGAAATCTAACTTATGTATTGATTTCTTCCTGAGTATTCGAAAAAAAAATAAAAACACTAAAAAAGAAGGCGCCTTTGCTATAGTTTCCATTCGGTTTTTATATCTGATTTGTTACCCTGTCTGTTTCTCTTTTTGGTTGCTATTATGTGCTCTGTTTGCTTTGCAGGTGGTGGGTGAACGGTGGAGATGACTACGGGGCAGGTGGCGCCAGGAGATGGGGTTGCAGTGGGCAGGTGGTGGCAGAGGCAAGTGGGAGCCGAAAATGGGGCTAGGGTTTCGGGTAGTTAGGGTTAATGATATTGGGCTTGCTGTATTGGGTTTGGTTTGTAATGGGTTATGGGTATTTGGGTTTTATGTGGGTTAATTTAGATGGGTATTAGATTGGAATGGGTTCTAGTGGGCCATTCGAGTTTGGGTTAGATATTTGGGTCTTGGGGTTTAATGTAAATGGGCTTATGTAATGTATACAGGCCCAAAATTGGCCTACAACAGCTGCCCCTCTTTGCTCATTGTCGTGTAACGGGAATGAACAAAGACACAAAGAAAGGTCAATTTTGCCCAGTCTTGCTGAGTTTTGACTTCTTTGGTGCTCTTCTTGTTCAGATAGTCTCCTTCCAGTCCACTGTATCTTGTAGCTTTGGTTCAATCCACTGCATCTTCTGATATATGCCTTGTAGCTTCAATCTACTTCAATGTAGCTTCAAGGATATGAGATTTGTGGCTTCGATCTGTTCTTCTATCACTTTAGTGAGATAAGGTTTTGATCTTCTCTTTTGCCACTTCAGAAAAGCAAGATTTGATATCCTCGATCAGCTCTACTGCAACTTCAGGGAGACAAGACTTGCAACTTTGACCTGCTTCATTGCAACTTTAGGGAGACAAGACTTGCAACTTTGACCTGCTTCACTGCAACTTCAGGGAGGCCAAATCTGGTGTCTTCCATCAGCTCCAATCTTTATTCTTTACTCGGCCTGTGATCTTGAGCTCAACTCATTTCTCGGAATATGAATTGACTCTTTAAACAGACATTAAAAACAGAAATTGAAAATAGCTCAGCACGTGAGCCAAGGCTCAACTCACCTCTCGCAATATGAGTTGGTCTTTTGAAAAATATAAATTGAAAAACAGAAATAGAAAATACCTCAGCATGTGAGCCGAGGCTCAACTCACCTCTCGCAATATGAGTTGATTTTTGAAAACATGAATTAAAAAATAGAAATTGAAAATAGCTCAGCACGTGAGCCAAGGCTCAACTCACCTCTAGCAATATGAGTTAATTTTTGAAAACATGAATTAAAAAAACAGAAATTGAAAATAGCTCAGCACGTGAGCCAAGGCTCAACTCACCTCTCGCAATATGAGTTGATTGTTAAAACTTAATTTGAAAAGCAGATTTTGAAAATACCTCGACATATGACCCGAGGCTCAACTCATTTCTCGTAATATGAGTTGATTTTTTAAAAAATAGAAATTGAAAATGCCTCAACGTGTCCTGAGGCTCAACTCACCTCTCGCAATATGAGTTGATTTTTTGAAACATAAATTAAAAAACAAAAACGGAACATACCTCAGCGTGCCCTGAGGCTCAACTCACCTATCGCAATATGAGTCGATTTTTGAAAAACAAAAATTAAAAATACCTCAGCGTGTCCTGAGGCTCAACTCACCTCTCGCAATATGAGTTGATTTTTGAAACAGAAATAAAAATATCAGAATACCAAAACAAATCATCTGGTGGAACTCAAGTGTCTCTTCCTTGATCCATTATCACTATCATTCAAAATTTCTTGCTCTGTTGGAGTACCTGTATATGTCATGCATGATGTTATCATGATATGTACATGTTTATCTTAAATGTCTTTATGCCTACATAATCATGCTATGTGCCTTAGGCATGTTTGTCGTATGTCCTTTTTCATCATGATTTTTTTTTGATGATCTGCGTTCATTGCTTTGACTCTTGACTTTCTCTTCAGGCTTTGTACCCGTCTTCAAGCTTCACGAGTAATCGACGTTTCTCAAATATCACTCTTTTGCCCCTGGTTGAACTTGGTCCTTGCATTGAGGCTCTTGTACTTATCAAATTCTTATCCGGGTAATGCTTAACATTTCTTTTGTTTAGAGTATGTCATTTCACTATTTATCATGTAAATAAATCATACAATGAGGTGCATGAAATTGGTCAGGTAGGGACAAAAAGGGTACCTCACATTTATTTATTTCAAATGTAGCAAACGAAAAAGTTAACCAATGATAGTAAAAAAAAGTGTCATAAAGAGAAATGGGATCGTATTCAATGGATACAAATGCTCTAGATATTCAACACATGAACTCTTCCACGTTTCTTAATCAAGAATCTTTTCAAGCATGGCTTCTTGCGTAGAAGATTTCGAGCTGCTGAAAATGCTTCAAATACTGTAGTCTTGCTGTTTGACCCACTATTCAACCGCCTTGCTCTTTAAGCCCGGGTTTGCCTCATTAGAATGCCCTTTTGGGTTTTCATCCTAATCTTTTGTGTTAATCAAGACGCCTTTTCCGGGTTTTCACCTTGATCTTTTCTTTTTTTTCTTTTTCTTTCTTTCTTTTTTTTAGGCATAATATTTCTTCACAGCATCTGAATTTACTGGATTAGGTAACTTCTTCCTATCCATCTCAGTGAGAATCAAAGCTCCACTCGAGAATGCTTTCTTTACTATGTATAGACCTTTCCAATTTAGTGCCCATTTTCTTCGCAGGTCTTTTTGTATTGGGAGAATCTTTCTTAGCACGAGTTCTCCTTCGTGGAATTCTCTTGGCCATACTTTCTTGTCATAAGCCGCGATCATTCTCTTCTGGTACATCTGTCCGTGACAAATTGCTTTTAAACATTTTTCTTCGATGAGATTTAACTGGTCATATCGAGCTCGAACCCATTCTGCTTCCTCTAATTTCAACTCTATTAAGACTCGTAGAGAAGGGATCTCAACTTCGATAGGTAACACAGCTTCCATTCCATAGTCCAGAGAGAAAGGAGTTGCTCCCGTAGATGTCCGCACAGATGTACAATATGCATACAAAGCAAATGGTAGCTTCTCGTGCCAGTCTTTATATGTCTCGGTCATTTTCCAAATAATCTTCTTAATATTCTTCTTGGCCGCTTCAACAGCTCCGTTCATTTTCGGGCGATAAGGTGAGGAGTTATGATGCTTTATTTGAAATTACTCACACACTTCCTTCATCATCTTATTGTTCAGATTCAAGGTGTTATCTGAAATGATTCTTTCAGGCAAACCATATTGACAAATGATTTCCTTTTTCAAAAACCTACAAACTGCAGTCTTCGTCACATTGGCAAACGAAGCGGCTTCTATCCATTTTGTGAAGTAATCAATAACCACAAAAATGAACCGGTGTCCATTAGAAGCTTTTAGGGAAATTGGCCCTATAACATCCATGCCCCACATAGAAAAAGGCCATGGAGAAGTCATGATATGAAGGGGCGAAGGGGCTACATAAATCTTATTGCCATAAATTTGACATTTGTGGCATTTTCTTGCATAACTAATGCAGTCACTTTCCATCATCAGCCAGTAATAACCGAGTCTCATAATCTTCCTGGCCATAGTGAAACCATTGGCATGTGTCACACGGATTCCCTCATGGACATCTTCAAGTATTTTTCTGGCTTCAACAGCATCCACGCATCTCAAAAGCACCTGGTCTTTTCCTCTTTTGTATAGGATGTCCTCATCAAGAACAAATCTCACTGCCATTCTTCTGATTGTTCTTTTGCCATTCTCATTTGCTTGTTCGGGATACTTTTGGTTCTTGACATATTTTAATATAGCATGGAACCATGGCCGTCCGTCTGGCTCTTTTTCAATACTGAAACAATGTGCAGGGACTTCATATATGCTCATTTGAAGAGGCATCATTTCTGTTTCTCTATTCGCTTTGAACATTGAAGCCAAAGTAGCTAGGGCATCAGCCAATTGGTTTTCCTCTTGTGGAAAGTAATTAAAAGTTATTGCTTTGAATTCTTTGATCAGTCCTGCCACTAGACCACTTTATTTAACCAATTTCGGATCCCTCACTTCCCAATCTCCACGGATTTGGTAAATTACCAACGCTGAGTCTCCATATACCTCTAAAGTTTTGACGTTTTGTTCAACAGCTGCACGAAGTCCTATGATACAGGCCTCATATTCTGCTATGTTGTTGGTACAGAAGAAATTCAGCCTGGCAGTGAACGGGTAATGGTTCCCTTCTGGCGATACTAAGACTGCTCCAATCCCATGCCCCAATGCATTGATGCACCATCAAAGCTCATCTTCCATGACTTCTCTTTGGATGACTCACATTCTTTTTCCGTAATGCACATCAAGTCTTCATCCGGGAAATCAAATCTCAATGGCTCGTATTCTTCCATTGTTCGAGTTGCTAAGAAATCAGCTATTGCGCTTTCTTTTATCGACTTTGGGCTCACATAGACAATATCGTATTCTGATAGTATGACCTGCCATCATTCCATTCTTCCTGAGAGTGCAAGTGATTCCATCATGTACTTTATTGGATCCAGCTTTGAAATTAACCATGTCGTATGATACAACATATATTGCCTGAGTCTCTGAGCTACCCAAACCAGAGCGCAATAGTATTTTTCAATGGACGAATACCTTACCTCATATTCAGTAAACTTTTTGCTGAGGTAGTAGATCGCCTTTTCTTTCTTTCTTGACTTGTCGTGTTGCCCCAATACGCTACCAATTTAATTTTCGAACACAGTCAAATACAATATCAATGGTCTTCCCGGAGTTGGCGGTACTAGCACTGGAGGACTAGACAAATATTGTTTTATCTTATCAAAGGCCATCTGGCATTCCTCATTCCATTCTCCCGGGTTATGTTTTCGAAGAAGCCGAAATATTGGGTTGCATTGGTTGGTAAGTTGAACGATAAATCGGGCGATATAGTTTAACCGCCCTAAAAATCCTCTGAATTCCTTTTGCGTGGGCGGAGGTGGTAACTCTTGAATGGCTTTTATTTTATCTGGATCAATCTCGATACCTCTTTCACTAACAATGACGCCTAGTAACTTTCCCGAGGTAACCCTAAACGTACATTTGGCTGGATTAAGCTTTAGCTGAAACTTTTTCAGCCTTCCGAACAACTTCTTGAGGTTCACTACATGCTCTTCTTCCCCTCAGGATTTAGCAATCATATCGTCGACGTAGGCCTCTATTTATTTATGCATCATGTCATGAAATAACGTCACCATAGCCCTCTAATATGTTGCCCCGGCATTCTTTAACCCAAATGGCATCACCTTGTAGCAGAATATTCCCCACATTGTTACGAAGGTAGTTTTCTCCTATCCTCAGGGGCCATCTTGATCTGATTATACCCTGAGAATCCATCCATGAAGGAAAACAATGAATGTTTTGTTGTGTTATCCACCAATGTATCAATGTGTGGTAAGGGAAAATTATCTTTAGGACTTGCTCGATTCAGGTCATGATAATCCACACACATTCGTACTTTACCGCCTTTCTTTGGTACTGGGACTATGTTAGCCACCCATTCTGGATATTTGGAGGCTTGTAGGAAGCCAGCATCAAATTGTTTCTTGACTTCCTCTTTTATTTTCAACAACATCTCAGGTCTCATCCGTATTAGCTTTTGTTGAATGGGTTTGCATTCTGGCTTTAATGGGAGCTTATGGACCACTACATCTTCATCCAATCCAGGCATGTCCTGATATGACCATACGAATACATCTTTATACTCGCGGAGCAAAGCAATCAAATTGTGCTTGGTGCCCCCTGAAATAGAGGTCCCAATATTCACCTCTTGGTTCAAAATAATATATGAACTACAAAAACTTTATAGGTCACAAACCTTTACGTTTTATTTAAAAACTAAACTACAAAAACTAAAAAAAACTCAGAGCTGAAAATCAATAAGATAAAACAAGTTAGAAGGATATTTACAACATGATGCGAATGCATGATTTTTTGAAAACAAAATTTGAAAACCACAACTAAATATTAATTTGAACAAGGAAATTCAAAAATTTTGACAACACGTGTTTAATCTGACTCGACTCTCAAGAATGGATCCCCAGCGAAGTCGCCAGCTGTAGCGACGTAAAAATTTTAGCTTGGTCGCTAATTGTGGCGATTTAGTGAAAACTTGAAAAATGAAGTTTGATTTTAAAATAAATAGGGAGTCGCCACCGATCTTTTTTCTAGGTGTGATCGGACACCTAATAAATCATTCTTCTTTTGAAAGAAAATTCATTTTTTAAATGAAAAGAAGGCCGAGTTTAGGTCTACGTTAAAAGCCAGAGGAAAAGTAGGGTTCGGGAGTCGGTTACGCGCGAGGAAGGTGTTTGCACCCTCGCGACGCCCAAAATTGGTATCTTGTTAAACACGTGTTGTCTTGATTTTCAAAAATACGAGTTCAATATAACATTTAATCGTGATCTGATTGAAAAGACGAGAATTTTTTAGTTTTTCGGGTTTTTTAGAAGAGTGTTCCATCTTTAACACGAGTCGATTGATGTTCACCCAACATAGCGATGAAATCAATGACTTAATGTTAAATCAGTAAGTTGCCTTACTTATTGAAATTGATTTAAATCATGAATAAGAATATTTTTTTATCAAAAACAATAGAAACTTATAACAATGTAGTAATAAAAGGCGATTTACGAATATATGAAGCGGATGATAAAATAATAACTATAAAGTATTCACGATGTATTTGATATTATGCACGATAATAATAACATTAAACACGAAAGAAAACAATGAATTATATATATACATATGTTATATAATAATATGTAAGGTGACGGAAAATGTAATATTAAAAATACTAATAATACTACATCTACATAGGCATATATATATTACATAATAATAGTATTGAGGTATGCATAATATATATAAAATGTAGTATTTAGAATACATACATAGCGTAGTATTCAAAATGTACACATAAGATAATATAAAAACTAACTAATATAGTATAAACATATACATATATATAAAAAATGTATATACATAATATATAAAAGAAAATATATGCGTGTAAATACATGTACATAAGATCGTATAAAAATATATAATTATGATACCAAAGTATATACATAATATATATATATATGAAAACGTAATACAATATTAGAAATATACATACATAATATAGAATAATATATATATATATGTAGCACAAGCTAAAAGAATATTCACATAAGTACACATATATATGTACCAAAATATATATATAATAATATCATTTAAAGAAATACATATTAGAAATGTCTATACATAACATGGGATTTAAAAATATATATACATAATTAATAATAATAATAAGTAAATATAATGAAAATAGTAAATATAAAAGTAAAAAGAGAAAATATATAAACACAAATTAAATATAATGATGATATAAAGAAAATAAAATAATAATATGTTAGAAATAAATAATAAATATAATAATGTAAAGTAGTAAAAAAAGTATGTTCATACGTATATAATAAAACATATATTAATAATAATAATAATAATACCAATAACAATAAATAATAGTGAATATAATAATAATAATATCAAAATTAATTAATTTAATAGTAAAGGAATGAAAATAAACTAAAAGGACTAAAATTGAATAAAAACCAAAGTTTTAGGGCTGATTTGAAATAAAAATAAAAGAAAAGGACGAAATTACAACATGCGCGTAACCTGGAGGGGCCAAAAGAGCAATTTTCAAAAACCTTTAAAACGATGCGCATCACGGAGGATCAATTTGAGAATCATAACAAACTTCAGGGCCAATTTGTAAATAAATATAAACCTGATTTAAAACGCCAAAAATACAGAAGGACCGATTGCGCAAATAGCCCCTAAGAGCAAAAACACGCGGATCCTAGCTGGAGTGGGTCGGGTAGACCGACCCGGGGCCAAAACGACGTCGTTTTTCATTAAAACGGAAGGGGACCAAAACGCACCGTTTTCGTCCTTATAAAAGACAAAAAATTTTAAAAAAATCATTTGAACGGGGAAAGAAGAAAAAAAAAAGGAGAGAAGAGGGAGAGGGGGAGGGAATCCGGTCATGGGCCGGTCATCGGACCGTCGTCGGCGCCGGCGCCGGCCACCGTGGAAAAGGTAAAATTATATTTTTTTTTTGTTTTTTCTTATTTTCGAATATATGTATGTATATATATTATTATATATGTTTAAGAGTATGATTGATGCGGTCATTGAGAGCACCAAAAATATCCTATTCCCTGTAAAATAATGAAAAAGAAATAGTAAAGGGGAAGTAGGGTCGAATCCTCAGGGACCGGATTATACGAATGCTTGTCTCTCGAAATCCTAGGCAGAATCGTGCCCAAGAAAACCTGCGTTCCTGGAAAAAAAATAAAAAACAAAATTGAAGAATTGATTTTGAAAGCGAAAATAAAATAAAAACAGAATTTAAAGTTTACTGAAATTATGATTACGAAAAAAATAAAAATAATAAAGAGAGTTTTAAGAGAAAAGAAATTCTTATGGGAAAGTTCCAGCCTCCGGTTGTTTCATTCCTCCTTGGGCTCAATCCTTGGCTTTTGGATGATCCTTCTCGACTCAAGTAAGCCAGTTATAGTGGAAGAGGATGCCTACGACCACCAGCTCCAAAGATTAGATTTACGATTTTTAGGGAACCTGACTCTAGCCAGTAATCTATGCTAGATCAACGCTTCTCAATGGTGAATCACACGCCATTTTGTCTCTTTGGCTTGCCAACCTCTGACGCAGTAAGTTAACGAACCGACTATGCAGTCCTTCCAAAACATACAAAGCGGCCGCCTTTGCATATGCTGAAAAGCTTACTTCTTAAGGGCCATGGACGGAAGCGTCAGCCCGTAGTGCGGAGAAACGATGAATACTTGGCGAGAAGGCTAAGTACGGATTCTAGGCCTCAAGACCCTTTTTGGGGAAATATTGACAACTTTTGGCTAGGAGGGTTTTTTAGTGACTCATGATAATGGAGGTAAAGCACATAAATAAAAATATGGAAAAAGAAATTTTATTGAAAAGAAATATGAAAGAACAAAAGACTTTTGGGGGAGAGTGTTTACAGAAAAAGATGCCCCCAAATAGAATCACTTCACCCCCTATTTATAGTGCTAGGGAGATAGTCTAATTAAACTTAAATTCTAAAAAGATAAATACATTTAATTAAATATAAACAAAGATAATTAAAATAAAATCCTAAATTTGAATAATCCTAATAATTATCTTAATATTAATTATCCTAATAGAATAAAATAAAATAGAGTCTTCCAAAATAAAATCTCTTCTATTTGCTTTTAAGTCCTTGTGCCTTCCATGTTCGCACTTTTGGCACCATATTTGTCCCACGTTGCATATTGGCCCATTTGATCTCCAAATTGACGCTTTTTCCCTTGAATTTACTTTTCGCCTCCAATTTAGTCCCTAAAAGATAAAAAGACATAAATAGCTCAAATTAGTAGGCTCAAGCTCAAAATAAACACATGATTAATATATAAAAATACGTCATTTTAGAGTATTATCAATGATGAAGAAAAAAATCGATTCGAAAAAAAAGGCAATCACCTTGGTTCTTGATGTTTGATATTTTCGTTTGTTCGATTCTCCGATTTTGGGTGTTCGAATCACCGCTTTTGTATGTATTGAAATCTAACTTATGTATTGATTTCTTCCTGAATATTCGAAAAAAAATAAAAACACTAAAAAAGAAGGCCCCCTTTTGCTATGGTTTCCATTCGGTTTTTATATCTGATTTGTTACACTGTCTGTTTCTCTTTTTGGTTGCTATTACGTGCTCTGTTTGCTTTGCAAGTGGTGGGTGAACGGTGGAGATGACTACGGGGCAGGTGGCGCTAGGAGATGGGGTTGCAGTGGGCAGGTGGTGGCAGAGGCAAGTGGGAGCCGAAAATGGGGCTAGGGTTTCGGGAAGTTGGGGTTAATGATATTGGGCTTGCTGTATTGGGTTTGGTTTGTAATGGGTTGTGGGTATTGGGGTTTTATGTGGGTTAATTTAGATGGGTATTAGGTTGGAACGGGTTGTAGTGGGCCATTCAGGTTTAGGTTAGATATTTGGGTCCTGGGGTTTAATGTAAATGGGCTTATGTAATGTAAATAGGCCCAAAATTGGCCTACAATATAGTTTATATTAAAATTGTTTTTATTATATATTATTGATTTCATGTTGTTTTATATGTATTTTCTTTTATATATATATATATTTCCTTTCAAATCTATTATGTATATAGTTTACTTCTTAAAAAAATTTATTTTATACTTTTGTTATTTAAAACTCTTTCATATATTATTATCCCTTTTATATATTATTTATATTAAGTTTTTTATTGTATATATATTATCAACTTTAAATAGACATATTTTGTTTTTTAAAATATTTTGTATATTATTTGACCCAAACTCCCTCTCTCGTAACATCTATTTTAATAATCGTTCATGTATTATTAGTTTTTATTTTATATATGTATATTATTTCAAATTCTAGCATGTGTTATTCTTTTCTAATTCCTCATATAGTTTTTAAATTATTTTGTATCATATTGGTTCCTAGTTCCATGTTGTTTTGTATGTTATATGTTTTTTGTTTTCATATTATTTCATATATTATTGCTTCATAGTGTCCATTAGTCTTTTGTGTTGCTATCTTAATTTTATTTATCTATGTTTGACAACTTATTATAGTTTTATTCTGATTTGTTTTTTTTTTTGTTTTTTTATACTATTTTCATTCATTAATAGAGTTCGCTATCCATGTATATTTTTTCATGTTTATTCGTCTTTCATTCGCAATTGTCGCATTGTAGTTTTCAACTTATTAATCCAAAATCAATGATTCCACTTTATTTCAAGTCAAATTAATGTATCTTGAGTTGATTTTATAAAACGAAGGCAATGTTTGATGTTTGGAAATTCGGGGAATCGTGCCCTATCGTGCTGGGTTTCGATTTCCCGTTTGTTCAAAATAATCGAATATTCCTTTAGAATTTCACTTGTGTTTTCTAAATTCTAAGATAAGGCAATATTCAATGTTTAGAAATTCGAAAAATCGTGCCCTACCCTGCTGAGTTTCGATTCTTCATTAGACTAAATCATGGGACATCCTTTTGTAATTTTCAACGTGCAAGCCTTCGGGGATAAAAAATCAATCGTATTTCCAAAGGTATGAAGAATCGTGTCCAATCGTGCTGGATGTGATGCTATATACCTTCGAAACAAGAGAATTTTGACAACCAACTTGAACCACACAAATGTTTTAAAAACGAACCATATTTCAAAATATTTTAAAATCTTAGACATTAAGACATTAATTAATCAATTTGGTACCAATTTTAGGCATTATGAGGGTGCTAATCCTTCCTCATATGTAACCGACTCCCGAACCCGTTTTCTCTATTTTCACGGAGCAAAATCGTTGTTTAAATAAATCAAATCATTTATTAAAAACAAGCGCTTTTACAAGGTGACCCGATCACACCTCATCAAAAAGGATTGGTGGCGACTCCCATTCTCGTTTTCATTTCCAAAATCAAGTCGACCCCGTCTTTCAAAAAAATAGTTTCGACACTTATGATTTTGTCTCCTTGAATAAAAGAACATATATAAATGAATTGATTTGAATCAACATAGTTGATTTAGGGAGATGGTGGAATCCACATTAGTAGCCTCAACCTGGAGACACTAGAGGGCCTTGCTTGCCACAGGTTCCTTGAACCTTTGCTCTATGCATTTTTAGTATTGCTCTTTCATCAAGCTTTTCATTTTTTTTCTCATCCAAATAGAAGTTTATTAATAAAAGGAAGGCCATTGTGAATAGTATACCAGAACAATAAACGTTCAACGATCGCCAATAGAATAAGTAAAATAAGCGAAAGACACCACACGAAAAACAAGACAAAAGAGACAGAAAAAAAAAACAAAAAACAAATAAAGAAACCAGACAGGAACAGAATAGAACAAGGGCATAGTAATCACCACCATACCTCAAAATGATTGGAGCGATCAATACCAACTTTCGCCATCCCATCCGCCATATCAATCGTCGGGAAAAACGTGAAATGATAAACTGAAAACTCCCTCAACACAAACATAGCCAAGGCACTTTCTCTCTAATCCCATTGAACCTTGTAGTCAAGCAAGGCCTTTTCGTTTTTCAACCCAATGACCACCACAATTTCCATACAAATTTAACAAATTAAAACGTAACAGCAACACAGAAAAATACAACCCAAGCTCCAAATACAAAGATATCAAGTATATAATTTCACTGATCTGCTCTGTCATCCCTCTCAATGATCTGAATTAACTTAGAAATCACTTCCTCATTTGAACAACAAACTATGAAACCAATAGTTTATTTCATCTAATTAAACTTTTCTTCTACTGGATCTTAATTGGTATCATCTTACATTTCCAAGAATTGCTACACAGAGGGATCACATCTTCTCACATTTATGTAAAATTCTCACCCATTCAACTTAAGATTTAAATTAATTGGCATCATCTTAATTGAAACTAATTGCATTAAGAAACAAAACATATACTAAAAATTATTCAGCAAAGGACAACAATTAGTCCAGGAAACAGATATCATGCAAAGAAGAATAAATCACCAGGCGATGGAAAATAATTTATAAAGATTTGAAAGCCATTGCAAGGTATGAATATAAAAACCCAAAAAATAAGGAAAATAAAAAATTGAATGAACCCATACTTTAGATTGATGAATCCCATGAGATCTTTGATAATAAGACTAGTGATACGGTAAAAAAAATCAATAAAATTATGTGCAATACAAAAAAGGGATATTTGAATTTCAATTTAAACTGTATATAAATTTTTATAAAATTTAATCTATCAATATAATGAGATGACAGTAAATAATCGATAATGGATACAAATTCACAGTCTCATTAATCCATTCTCCTTAAATATTATATGGCGTTTTTTATACATAATCATTGTCGGTCACTTGTTGCTGCCTGTTGGTCTTTTCTTCTCTAATTCTCGTGCCACATTTCAAGGCCAAAATCAATCAACTTCACCAAAGATGAAGGAAAGGGGCAGTCTACTAAATTTTGCTCATCTTTTGAGGGTTCAAATGATCTCAATTAACAGAAAAGAAAAAGTTGAATAAATAATTAAAAAATTTCAGGAAAAACAATGCTATAACCTTTTCCTTTTTAATCTTTCACTTTAATCACTTGTCTCTTTCTTCCACTAGAAAAAAAAAAACCATTTTTGTACAAATCTGAGATTTTTTTGTCAACATTCTGTACAAAACTTCGTCTTCCTTTCTTTCCTTGGTTTTGGCCAAAGCATATCACTTCCAGGTTCTGTGTTTTCTTCCTTTTATACACAATTATGAATCTTGGTCTTGTTTTTTATTCTTGGTTTTGGCTTCTTGAAATGTCATAACTGCATTGGAGACTGTTAAATTCTTTCCTATTGTATTTTTTTGCTTGGGGAAGGACCAACCTTTGTCATGGGATTTGTTCACCCAAGGTTCTACATTGGTTTTTTCTTGTGCATGTTTATAGTAGTTTACTGTGCTACAGATCCCAATGACTTGAAAATCTTGTACGATTTCAAGAAAGGGTTGGATAATTCAGAGCTACTTATGTGGCCTGAAAATGGAGATGACCCTTGCGGTCCTCCTTCTTGGCCTCATGTTTTCTGTTCTGGTGATAGAGTGACCCAAATTCAGGTCCAAAATCTTGGTCTCAAAGGACCTCTGCCTCAAAACCTCAACCAGCTCACAAAGCTCTTTAATTTGGGGCTTCAAAAGAATCACTTCAATGGTAAATTACCAACCTTTAGTGGTTTATCAGAGTTGGAGTTTGCTTACTTGGATAACAATGAATTGGATACGATTCCTGCTGATTTTTTTGATGGACTTGGCAGTGTGCGTGTCTTGGCTTTGGATTATAATCCCTTTAATAAGACTACTGGATGGTCTATTCCTAAGGAATTGGCTAATTCAGTTCAATTGGCAAACCTTTCTTTGGTTAACTGCAATGTGGTTGGACCATTGCCTGATTATCTAGGGAAGTTGCCATCTCTTGTAGCACTCAAACTCTCTTATAACAGATTGTCCGGTGAGATTCCGGCGAGTTTTGGTGAGTCTTTGATGCAGGTTTTGTGGTTGAATGATCAAGATGGTGAAGGGATGACTGGTAAGATTGATGTGGTTACCAATATGGTGTCCTTGACACAGCTTTGGCTTCATGGGAATCAGTTCACTGGGACAATCCCAGAGAACATTGGGAACTTGACATCTTTGAAAGATCTCAATCTCAATAGGAACCAGCTTGTTGGTTTGATCCCTGAGAGCTTGGCCAATATGGAGCTGGATAACTTGGTCTTGAACAATAATCAGCTCATGGGTCCGATACCCAAGTTTAAGGCTGGTAATGTTTCTTATGCTACCAATTCATTTTGTCAATCTGAACCAGGGGTTTCATGTGCCCCAGATGTTACTGCACTTTTGGACTTCCTTAGCGGTATGAATTATCCTGTAAACCTTGCTTCTCAATGGTCTGGTAATGAACCTTGTGCTGGACCATGGATAGGATTGAGTTGCAATCTGAATTCTCTGATTTCTATTATCAATTTGCCAAGACATAATCTTAGTGGTACACTTAGTCCTTCAGTTGCAAAGTTAGAATCATTGATTGAAATTAGGCTTGGGGGAAATAGTATACATGGCACTGTTCCTGAAAACTTCACTGAACTAAAAACTCTGAGAACTTTAGATTTAAGTGGAAACAATCTTGAGCCTCCATTACCCGAATTCCTTGACAATGTGAAGGTTGTCATCGAAGGAAATCCTTTGTTGTTTGCCAATCATACAAGAGGGTCTTCTTCCCCTACTAGCAGTCCACCTCCTGCAAGTTCAGAAGCTCCACCAAGTGGTCAATCAGGTGGTACAGAGTCACCTCCATCTAGCAGATCACCTTTCCCAAATAGAGAGAAGAATTCTAATTCATCTACTACTACTATGAATCAAGGTGAGTCCCAACCGAACCTTTTCCAAAGGTTCCAGGTGGTAATTGTTGCTGGAAGTGCAGCTATTGCCATCTCAATTCTTCTAGTGGTTCTGTTTTCTATTTTCTGGAGTAAGAAGAGAAAAAGAGCTTCTGAGGCTCCTAGTTCCATAGTGGTTCATCCTAAAGACCCGTCAGATCCTGAAAACTCGGTTAAGATATCTGTTTCTAATAACACCACCAGGAGCTTATTTAGTAAAACTGCAACAAGCTCTGGCAGCAGTAATAGCAGTGCAACACAAAGCTCTCATGTCATTGAGTCTGGAAACTTGGTCATATCTGTTCAAGTACTTCGCAAAGGGACCAAGGATTTTTCCCATGAAAATGAGCTTGGCCGTGGTGGGTTTGGAACTGTTTACATGGGTGAACTGGATGATGGAACAAAACTAGCAGTTAAGAGGATGGAGACTGGGGTCATAAGCAGTAAGGCATTGGATGAATTTCAGTCCGAAATTGCCGTTCTTTCTAAGGTCCGGCATCGACATCTGGTCTCTCTCTTGGGGTATTCCATTGAAGGTAATGAAAGGCTTCTTGTCTACGAGTATATGTCTCAGGGTGCTCTAAGCAAGCATCTGTTCCATTGGAAGACCCTGAAATTGGAACCATTATCTTGGAGGAGGAGGCTTAGTATTGCACTGGATGTTGCTAGAGGAATGGAGTACCTACATAACTTGGCGCGGGAAACTTTTATACACAGAGATCTCAAGTCTTCCAACATTCTTCTAGATGATGACTTTCGGGCAAAAGTTTCAGATTTCGGGTTGGTGAAACTTGCACCTGATGGAGAGAAGTCTGTGGCAACTAGGCTCGCTGGCACATTTGGATACCTAGCACCTGAATATGCTGGTGAGTAATCTAATTTTATCTCCTGTGGATCGTTTATTGTGATTTGCATTTTAGCTCATATTTATGCTTGGTTTGAATCTAGATGATCGTTAAACTTATTGTATGTTGTCTTTTATCGTGCAAAATGTTTGGTCTACTTTGGTTCTGTTTAACCAGCACATACAACTAGAAACATTGAGTTCATTTATGTTTCCTGAATATGCTTCACAAAGTGATTAACAATTGAAAACCCAGTCATTGTGAACTTTAGCTTCCTGTTATTACACAGATGAGAACAATTTTTTACAATATGTGTTAGTACATCTTAATAAATCGAGTTCTCTTGGTTGCAGTAATGGGGAAAATCACTACTAAAGTTGATGTCTTCAGCTATGGCGTGGTATTGATGGAACTTTTGACTGGATTAACAGCACTCGATGAGGAGCGGTCGGAGGAAAGCCGTTATTTGGCTGAGTGGTTTTGGCGAATCAAATCTAGCAAGGAGAAGCTTATGGTTGCAATTGATCCGGCACTTGAAGTGGATGAAGAAACTTATGAGAGCATTTCCACAGTAGCTGAACTAGCTGGTCACTGCACTGCAAGGGAGCCTTATCATCGGCCAGACATGGGCCATGTAGTGAATGTTCTAGCACCCCTAGTTGAGAAGTGGAAGCCAATTGATGATGAATCTGAGTGTTATTCCGGCATTGATTACAGCCAGCCACTTTCCCAGATGTTGAAGGTTTGGCAGGCAGCAGAAAGCCAAGGATTGAGCTATACAAGTCTGGATGATAGCAAAGGAAGCATTCCAGCAAAACCTTCCGGATTTGCCCACTCCTTCACATCTGCAGACGGTCGATGAGCCCCATTTTGTTGCCAACGATGTGTTCCAGTTGGAATGTTGTATGTAGCTTAAGTAATACGACTTTGATGTTATTGAGCTATGGACATGTCCTTACATGGTGGTGTAGATAGAGGGGTACTGCTTTGGTATTTCTTCATTATTTCTTAAGTTGAGGAGTCAATTTTCAAACATTGATCAAACATTTGATGAGACTTTTGTTCTAGAAATTGCCTTGATTGATGCAACAAAGATGCATTGTAACTGGCTTTCTTTTGGGTCATTTTCTTTAAAGGCGATTTACACAATACAATAAGTTATTATGTTTCACATGGAGGTGGTGATGTCTCCTTTTGTATCATATTACAAACTGTAAAAGTAATACGCATGGTGTCAAATGTGAATGACAGTTAATAAAATTTCAACTTGATTTTGTCAGCCACCTCCGGTCAATATATCGTCTCTCACTGCAATAATTCCTTGAAACCATTGATTGATGGCTCTGGGATTCATGTGGCAAGCATGAATGGGCAGTGCTTTATTAGAGTTGGGAAAAGGCATGTGCCAAGTTTGTTCCTATTTAAACATTATGTCCCCACTCTGCTTTTTCTTTTCTTTTTAATATTCCACTCTTTCTTCCCAACTACGTTTGAGCAAAATATCCCTCTTCTTAACCCATGCGCCATGGGAAGGGTATTTTCTTAAATATTAACTTTTTTTTAAAAAAAAAAAGGATCCTAAGCTGCTTGCTCATTTGTCACACTCAAACTAAAAGCTTTGGGCCCAATAAGAAGTTTGCATGTTACGTCAGTTTTCAAACATAAAAAAAATTAACCCAAAAAAAGTCTCCAATGATAGCATAGACATTCACAGACTACATATATATAGCTTGCAAAAATCCCATGATTCTATCAGGTCCCTGTTTGTGTTTTATTATATATCCCTTTGCTACCATTTGGTATTAATCAAACAGTAAATATAATATTTCTCTTATTGTACCATCAATATTTTTCTACTTGTTTTTAAACTACAGCCAAAAAGGTTGTTCCTTATTCTCATTTATTGCATTTCTGCAAAACAAATAGATTTAGGAATTTAAGGAAACTTAACTTATAAAATCATATTGGTGCAAGTTTGGAGTAAATTAAAATTTTTTAGTTATTTGTTTTATATAAAAAGTTTTAATCATTCAAATATATTTTAATATAGATATTATTTTCGATAGATATAATAAAAATATCAAATCAATTTAAAATTTTACATGAATATTAAGTACAATTATATTGATAAATTTAATAACAATATTATTCATATATTAACCATATAATTTTTTTAAAATATTTTCAATTACTCTAGTTTTACATTAATGTAAATTTTAAATAAGCTTCAAATTTTACTTGATATTTATTATATTTACCCATTGTTTAACTATGGGTTGTTTGTCAATAAAAATGTAGTCAACTATTTATCCTTTTCAAAATTTATATAATAATACTATTATAATAAAAGGAATAATATTTGATGCACTGTAGTGCATAAGTTTCATTTATCATCAACAATTAATAACATGACATATTTAAGAAATATAAAGGACTTGTAAATAAATTTTAAAAATTTTATTTAAATATTATTAAACATTAAATGTGATAATTATAAATAAATATTTATAACATTTGGATTTAAGATCTTAAGTAAGGTTTAGGGTCTAAGGTCTCGAGTATAGTGTATAGGGTTTAAAGTTTTAGTATTTGTTTACAGTTAATCATTATATAATTATCTCTAATAAAGTTATTAGTATTTATTTATAAGTCTTCCGCTATTTTTTTATTTTATTTTATGATGGGATGTCATGTTATTATTAATCGATGGTATATGGGATTGATGCACTGCAAGTGCATCAAATACTCCCATAATAAATATGTTGTTTTCTGAAGTAATAAATTTGTTATTTTTAAAATTTTAGTTTTATTAAAAAAATTTCCAACTAAATGTTCGATTAACTTATGACACCAATTTAATAAGATTTTTTAAAATCAATATAGATGTAAAAAAATACACTTATCACTAGGGATATCAATTGAGAGGGCTCCCCTCGCACCCATCCCCACCCCGCAACCTACTACAGGTACAAAACCCAAAGCCATCTCGGTCCCATGATCCACAAGACTAAAACCATCCCTGCCCCACCACCCACATGGGTCCCCAGACCCACCTAGTCCTCGCTATACTTGCCCTACGGCCCACTTCATATGATATATTTTTAAGTATCAATTAAATAAATATAAACTAATTTTTTTTATGAGAAAAGTATGCAAAACTCGTACTCTGGACTCCCACCACATATGTGACATTATTCCAACAGTCACCGTTAAAAAAAAGTTGTTGCGACCTTTTAATTGGAAAATAAAATATAACTTCAAGACGAGTTTAAAAAATTTAGAAAACAAAATACTTACATAATATCCAAATATAAACAATGTCTCAAATACATCATAAATGTCTTCAAATGTAACACAAGTATAAAAATTAAATACTATTAAATTAATAAAATACTATTAAGATAATTATTAAATTAAATTTTTATAAAAATTTATTTTTTAAATATGCTTATTATATTATGTGGGGCGGGCAGAGATGGGGCAGGTACAAGATCATACCCACACTTGCCCCACCACTGACAACGGGTCTAACTTTTGTCCTCATTTCCGCCCCACCACCAACGAGATCTATACCCGTCCTCACCAAATTGGGTGTGAAGTGGGATGAGACCCCACGAAACTCGCCCCTCTAACTTCTCTACTTATCTCTAGTAATTGAAGTTTGACCAAATATTTATGAGTTAGAGAAACCTTAAATTTTATGTAACACCAATTTAATAAGAGATTTTAATAGGTCAATTATCTACAACCTCTTTTATTATTCTCAACTTCACCCTCTCTCTTTTTATATATAACTTAACAGTTGTTGATATGAATTGATTTAATTAGTTGAGTATTCATTAACACTTTAATAAACATCAAAGTTTAAGTTTAAAATTTAACTCTTCAATCTATTAAAATAAAATATAATAATTTATTTGGCCCTTCAACTTTACAAAAAAATGTTTTAGTTTTTCATTTAATGTTTTTACTTTTTTTAGTTTTTAAATTTGTGTTGTTTGTCAAATCACTCAAAAATGGATATAAAAGTTAACGTATGTTAACTTTGATGATGTGGCATCCACGTGACAGTCTATGTGTACGTCGCATCAATAATTAATCAATTTTTAAAAAAAAATTCAAAAAAATTTGTTTGTAATATTATAATTTTATTATTTTTTTAAATTTAAAAAAATATTTAATTGCTAGCGTGACGTGCACGTATATTCTATACAAGCAAAGGTAATAGGTATTAACTTTTTTCCATCCAATTTTTTGGATTATTTAATAAGCAAAGAAAATTCAAGAGGAAAAAGATAAAAAATAATTAAATAAAGAGTTAAAATAATTTTTTTATCATTATAAGATATATTTGATTTGATTTGATGAGTAAGATGAATTATGGGCCTGAAAATTAGTGTGGTTGGGAGACAATGGGTCTAAAGTGGAAGTCTATAAATCCAGTATTTCGATAGAAGAAAAAAGTTGCAACATTTCTGATAACAGAAATTTGAAACTATGAGCCTTCTTCCCGCCATAACACCAGCTTCTGTAACTTGCCCAAACTCTCTTATCTCTCCCCCAAACCCCAAAACCCAACCCTTATCTTCTAACCCAAATCCCCGAATCTCCCTTAAACCCTTAGAATCTGTCGTCTTATGGACCTCTTCAATTTCTCGTCACTGCCGTGCAGGCCAGCTATCCCAAGCTGCCCAAGAGTTTACACGCATGAGACTCTCTGGTGTTGAGCCAAATCATATCACTTTCATTACCCTTCTTTCGGGTTGTGCTGAATTTCCATCAAAAGGTCGGGATTTGGGTTCTTTGATTCATGGATATGTTTGCAAATTGGGTTTACATAAAGAAGACGTGATGGTGGGCACCGCGCTCGTGGAAATGTACTCTAAAGGAGAACAAGTGGAAGTGGCTAAGTTGGTTTTTGATGCGATGATGGTGAAGAATTCGGTTTCCTGGAATACGATGATTGACGGGTATATGAGGAATCGAGAATATGAGAAGGCAGTTGAGGTGTTTGATGAAATGCCTCAAAGAGATGTCATTTCTTGGACTGCCTTGATTAATGGGTTTGCTAAGAGGGGGTTTTACGAGGAAGCATTGGATTGGTTTCGAGAAATGATGATTTTTGGCGTTGAGCCTGATTACGTGACCATCATAGCTGTTTTAACAGCTTGTGCTAATTTGGGTACTCTTAGTGTTGGCTTATGGGTTCATCGGCTTGTTTTGAAACAAAGTTTTAGAAACAATGTTAGAGTAAATAATTCGTTGATTGATATGTATTCGCGATGTGGATGCATAGAATTTGCTCGTGAAGTTTTTGACAAGATGCAGAAGCGATCATTAGTATCGTGGAATTCAATCATTGTAGGGTTTGCTGTAAATGGATTTGCAGAGGTAGCTTTGAAATACTTTGATGCAATGCAGAAGGAAGGGTTTAAACCAAATGGGGTCAGCTTTACTGGAGCACTTACTGCTTGTAGCCATGCTGGTTTAGTGGATGAAGGGCTCCGTTACTTTGATATTATGAGAAGAGTTCATAAGATATCCCCTAGAATTGAGCATTTCGGTTGCATAGTTGATCTTTATAGTCGTGCTGGAAAGTTGAAAGAAGCATGGGATCTTGTACGAAATATGCCTATGAAGCCAAATGAAGTTGTATTGGGGTCATTGTTAGCAGCATGTAGAAATTATGGCGATATTAGCTTAGCCGAAAGGATAGTGAAAAACCTCGTGGCATTGGACCCTGGTAGCGATTCCAATTATGTGCTGCTCTCAAACATATATGCAGCAGTTGGGAGATGGGTGGGGGCAAGCAAGGTTAGGAGGAGAATGAAAGCACTTGGGATACAAAAGAAACTGGGTTTTAGTTCAATTGAGATTAGTGGTTGTGTTCATGAATTTGTTGCCGGTGACAAGTCACATATAGACAAAGATAGTATTTATGCAATGCTTGAGTTGCTCTCCTTTGATTTAATGTCTTCTGGGTATGCCCCTGAAATTGTTGTAAGAGAATTATATGAAAGTGATTAAACCTACCAATGAATAATAAAGAAACAAGCACATTGATTCTTTCATACTTTGGCAAAGAACTTCCAATATGAGTCTACAAGGCACCAAGGTCCAAGAGACTTAATGGAAATGATTGTCAAGCTTAGATCACCTAGTTGGCACTACGTAGGCTAGGCAGAAGTTCATTCAGTATATACTCCAGGTCTTTAGAAGATGACTAAAGATCGAGTAACATGTTGCAGAATCTGAACTTTAATAGCTCGATTGCATATAGAAACCTAATTTATGATGTCACTTTATAAAACTTCCTCTTTAATCTGCTTCACTAACGATTATGTTGTGCCTTATACCACAAAGGGGATCGTTCTTACATCTTGTTTCCAGCAGCCACCAAATTGGCTTGGAGATGAATGCTAAAACCATGTACCTTTAACGCAAACACAGATTGGACCTTTCATGCAATTATGGTGAGAGCGTCCTTTCTCCTATGAGGAGCAAGCAAACATCAGAGTACTTATAACACAACACAAAGGTACAAACATGACAGAATTTGCCATTGAAGTGCTAAAATCAGCCCAAAGGAATTATTAAGCAATGAACCATTTTAAGGAGACTATCTTCACAGTTCTAGGTTCTTATAGAAAGACGCCAAAATCAGGCAAAATAAAACCTTGGGTGTAGCCTCATCACTGATACATGAGCTTCCAGGACACATGTTTGACGCCGCATTGCAACTTGATTACATATGGAAGGTGGACCATCATCAACGAAGTATTCCATATTATGTCTTCATCGCCTTGGATTTCGCCTTGATTACATTTTAAATGTATTGATTATTTGTATCCAACACCCAGCTTCTGTAGCATTGAGGCATAGTTTTTGTAGCAACAGAAATCCCATTCCATACCAAGAAAATAATCCCATAAGCCACATTCAAGCTTATCCCACAAATCTTCTTTCCACCCTTTCAGCCACCCCCACCTTCCCATGAACCCTACAAGCGGCCAACAAAGCATTCCACAAAGCCCGATCAGTCTCTAACTCCATGCCCATCACCAACTCCTCAGCTTCCTCCACCAATCCCGCCTTCCCTAACATATCCACCATACATGTATAATGCTCTAATCCAGGCTTCACTCCAAACCTTTCTTCCATATTCTCAAAAACCTCCTTCCCCTTTTCCACCATCCCCTCGCGACTGCATGTTGTCAAAACTGTAGTCAACGTCACCTCATCAACCGCCATCCCCATCCCCGCCATTTGTTCAAACAAACCAAGAACTTCCGACGCCATCCCAAACTTCTCATATCCCATCATCAATGCGGACCACGATACGTAACTTCTTACAGACATTTCATCAAACAGTTTCTTCGCACACTCCAATTCACCACATTTTCCATACATACTGATCAAAGAATTGTTATTTGCCAAATCGAATGAATACCCATTAACCACAACAGATCCATGGAGCTGTCTTCCAAGTGTTACATGAGATAAGTGTCCGCAAGATTTGAGAACGGGAGGCAATGTGAAAATGTCAAAGGGCCTTTGGGCAATGATCATGTGGTGAAAAATGGCGAGGGATTGAGAGAATTGGTGAAGAGAAGAGTAGGCTCTGATGAGGGAGTTGTAGAGGAAAATGGGTTGGCGAGAAGTGAAGAAGAAGAGGATATGGGCTTCGCGCATTTGGGAACAGGAGGCGTAGGCTGAGAGAAGCTTGTTTCGGACGAAAGAGTGGCTTGAAATATTAAGCAAAATCGTTTTGGCATGAATCTGTTTGAGTTTGTGGAGGGATTTGGTGGATGAGCATTCATCGAGGAGGGACGCGATGAAGGGTATGGTTCCGAGACGAGCACGCATTAGCAGAAGAGACCGGAGTGAGCGACGACTAGAAGGGTAAAAAGAATCTCAGAAAGGCCAGTGGTCACGGTCATAACGGCATTTGAAATTGGGAGCTTAGATTCTATCAGATATTGCTATTTAGGCCCTAGATGCAACAAATGGTTTTCAGGCTAAATTTGAAGAAAATGCGGATTTTTTTTTATAGAAAAAATAGGGTTTTGGGCCTGTTTTTGAAATATTTAAAGAAATAGATGGATTTTAGAGATAGAAACAAAAACTTGTCCTAAAAAATGGGAGGGGGTTTGCTATTTTTAGAAGCACAATTTTAATAAAACATGAGTTAACTTTGTTGTTATCTTTAGAAGTATAATTTTGATAAAATATGATTTTATTTATCTTTTAAGAATCAAGAAAATGTTAATATCCAAAACTATCTTTAAATAAGAGATAAATAAAATCATGTTTCATCAAAATTGTGCTTCTAAGGATAGCAACAAAATTAACTCATGTAAACTCCAAGCTTAAGATACTTATTTGAGGAGCTTAGGTTTATGGAAGAATCAAGAAAAGAAGTCGCAATTACTCTTGTTCGGATAGCAAAAGAACAATACGGAAACATAGTTGAAGACCTATGGGAAATATTGTAGTCGGCTATACGAATGCCATTGTTTTCATTGAGGCAGATATGTTTACTTCTAACCTTAAAATAATAAATCATTTTATGTAAAGAGTAACACTATCAATGGATTTCATATGAAAAGAGCATTCATTGATTATTAATCGTCTATGAATCTTATGTCTTTGTCTACTCTAAAAATAATGAATATTGATGTGAAGAGTTATCGTCCTATGACTATTTCATCTTTTGATAATAACGATATGTGACATTGAGGCAAGTGACAACCATATTCAAAATAAGGTCAATGGAGGTTTAAACTTGCTTGTATGTAATTGATGTTATGTGGCTTATCATATTTCATAGGAAGAAAATTTTTGCACAACCACAATATTATTCCTTCTTCTCATCATCAATGTATCAAAGGCTATTGAAAAAGGAAAGAGATCTTCATTCTAACAACAAAAGCAACATTTATGAACTATATGAATGCATCTTCCTTTAAAGATCCAACAAAATATGGAGAAACAATTATTGCTAGACCAAATGTATTCCACTTCCAAAATGGAAAGAGATCTTTGCAAAGAGAGATGAGAGTAACGAGGAAAGGACGTGGCAATGCTTCTAGAGATGATGTAGAGCATGATGCCAAACAAAATACCAGAGTGAGTTCTTATACTCATGAAGATGGAAAAACCATTTATTGATTATGTGAAATTAGAACGTCAATAATGGTAATGTATCGTAAAGAAAAGAAAGTAAATAGAACACACAAAATTTTACGTGAAAACCTTTCGGGAAAAAATTACGGTTAAAGAAGAAGAAAATTCACTATGTCGAATTCGAATAATATAAGAGGAGTATAGGCTATGTCTATTTATAGGTTTGTAAAATCATATTCTAATCAAAATCTAACAGAAGTAATGCAGTAAGTTTAAAACACCTTATTCTAATCAAATATCAAATAGAGGAAGTAAACTTGTATTCGACCTTCGCCCTCGTTCATCCATTATCTTGCCACTTGTATTTTATTTTAACAGGAATTTAAGTCACACGACTCTAACAATTTATGATAATGTCACGGGGCTAGACCTTTCGTCTCACGATCTGTGCGGCCTTAGGCTATCCGTTCGTCCAAACTCACCTAAGTCAGCCTTTACTCAAGTGAGGATTCCTTTAGAAGTCCTCCAAGGCACCAATTTGTATAGCGGAAGCGATTTATGCCAAAAGAAGTAACAAAAGAATAACAGAAAGAACGCATACAAATTGTTTGAGTAAATGCTCTCAATATTCTCTTATTCACAGAGAATAATGAAACAATGAATGGAGTAAGTACAAATAAGGGGGAGGCTTTCTATTTATAATTGAGCTCCCCAAAACTGACGGTCAAGATACATTTACATCGACAAACGAGATTAACATCCCTTAAATCATGGGATTTACAAGATATGCCAGATTAAATCTAATCTAATCTTTACAAGATATTATTCTATCAATCTTCTATGATTAGTTACCAAAATAGCCTAAGTTGCCATATTTTCATTATTGGGCCAATTAGGCTTCAATCTAACAGGCTTATCCCAATAGGTTACCAAATTGGGCCAGTTCTTGCGGGCCAAATGATCCCCATCTACACAATAGACCTCCATCGGATGTATTTGGTGGGATGGTCACAAGCTTTGAACTCCATCCGATAACATTCTCCCCCACCCATTCTCGCAACGTCCTCGTTGCGACTTCCGAATGGCACTGGCTTGATTCGCCTCAGTCTCGTCTCGACACCTTAGCTTTTCCTTTTCTTTGAGACTTCTATCTCGGCTTACGTCGCTTCTTAACTCTAACCGTCCTACTCATTGCATTTACTCTGGTCAACTGTCCCACTTGCATCACTTCTTTACCCTTGAAATCCGATGCATCACCTACCTCTTTCATAAGTGGAAGCCCTGTTGATGACTCGGCCAACTTCGACACTTCACTCAAATTGAGTCTCATTGGTCCCAGCTTCACTATTTTCACCGTAACTTTATCCTCTAAGTTCAATAGCAAACTCACCTCTTCCTTTGGTAGAAGCCCCTCCGATAACTCACCAAGCTTAAGCATTGCCTTTCCTTTGACTACAGCTTACTTTGGACAGTTCCGCAACTCATGCTGACCACGGCACAAGAAACACTTTACTTGCTTCTTTTTTCTCCTCTTTGCCCACTTGTCTTTGGCATTTCCCTTACTCGAACCAAGCTTCTTGGGCTTTTTGTCTGCTCCATTGTCCCTTTCGGTAACAGACTTATTCGAACACTTCCATAAGCTATGTAGACCATGACACAAGAAGAACTCTATTGGCTTCTTCTCGCTTTGACCTCATTAGCTTCAACACGCCTTGCGTTCAAACCAAGTCTCAAGACCTTACCCACCGGCTTCTCTTTCTTAGAAAGTGTGGATTTTTTCTGACATTTCTTCAATAAATGTGAACCGTTGCAAAGAAAGTATTTCAACTTGTCCCTTTTCCTGTTAGGTTTCTTCTTCTTAACTCGTGGTTTCCCATTACCACCATTGTCACCGTTGCCATTGCTATCAACAACATCTTTATTGTGATCCTTTTAACATATGCCCCTTTCCTCGGACTTGAAACACCCAACTTTGTCTTTCCCTAGACCAAGCTTGACCACGGATTCTACTACCGTCATGGCTTTCGATAGCTTTTGGACACCTCTTTGTTCCACCTCTTGTCTGACCCACGGCTTTAATCCATTCTGAAAAGCAAGCAATACTTCTTTTTCGATCACATCTGAAACTTGGAGCATGAGTTCCTTAAACTCTCGAACATACTCCCTCATTGTGCTCCATTGCGTTATCCCTTGCAACTTTTCCCGAGCTTTTTCCTCGATAAACTCTGGGTAAAATTGTCCATTCAACTCACATTGAAACTCTTGCTACGTCCCAATATCACCTTGCCTTTTATCTGTGGTCCTGCCTTGCAACCATAAAAGCGCAATATCAGTAAGAAACATTAAAGTAGTGTTTATCTTAACCGCATCATCCATGATGCCTTTGGCACGGAAGTAGTTTTCCATCCTTCACAAGAAATTATCCACATTGCATGCAGACCTTGTCCCCACAAACTCTTTTAGATTCAGGATATCCTTGTAACTAAGTGCTGCACTTGACACTCCTTTCCCCACGACTGCTGGGTACAAGACCGATCTCCCTCGAGATTCTCTATCCTTGTACTCAAAGCCATCATCATGGCCATTGTTTCCTCCTTCAAAGCCATCACCGTGGCCTCAAGAGTATTGTTCCTCTCCGTCAGCTTCTTCCTTTAGGAATCTAGAAAATCTTACACGCTATCCCTGTTGGAAGTGAGACATATGGTCACAAAGTCTCTAGACTGCTCCCTCAAGTCATATATGCTTTCCCCAAGCGCATTGTCTAACTCTTTCACATCCTCCATAGACTCCTTAAGTTTACCCACGCATTCTTCAATAGCCGACAGCATCTTCCTCAAAGACTTTTTGGCCCACCTTTGTTCAAACTCTTTTTTCGATATCCCAACAGTGCCTTTGAATCAATAGCTCTAATACCACTTGTCACAGGGCTAGATCTTTCGTCTCGTAATTCGTGCAGTCTTAATCGATCCGTTCATCCAAACTCGCCTAAGTCAGCCTTTACTCAAGTGAAGATTCCTTTAGAAGTCCTCCAATGCACCAATTTGTATAGCAGAAGTGATTTATGCCAAAGAAGTAACAAAAGAACAACAGAAAGAGTGCATACAAATTGTTTGAGTAAATGCTCCCAATATTCTATTATTCACAAAGAATAATGAAACAATGAATGGAGTGAATACAAATGAGGGGGAGGCTCTTTATTTATAATTGAGCTCCTCCAAAACTGACGATCAATATACATTTGCATCGATGGACGAGATTAACTATATCCATTAAATCATGAGATTTACAAGATATGTCATATCAAATCTAATATAATCTTTACAAGATATGATTCTATCAATCTTCTAAGATTAGTTACCAAAAATAGCCTAAGTTGTCATTTCTTTATTATCGGGTCAACCAGGCTTCAATCTGATAGGCTTCTCCAACAGGTTACCGAATCGGGCCAGTTTTCCTCATCTACACAATAAACCTCTATTGGATACATTTGATCCGATGGTCACAGGATTTGAACTGTGGCCCGTGACAATATCACGTGGGGTCCAAGGAAGCACCTTCTTCTAGCCCTGTTCATTAGGAAGCCTCAACTATGTAATAAGCCAACAATCTTTTTTCCATTTAGATCAAAGTAATGAATAAATTAAAGAGGTTTAACCTGCTCCAAAACAACCCAAGATCAACCAAAGCCACAAAGAGACGAGTTTGAAGAGATAAACATAGCTGAATAATAGATACTATTAAACCACTCTTCATTAGTAAGAATCTCCACATACCTCCGTAGCGCCTTACTGTCACTAATACCCCTTTACTTTGATCAAACATCAAACATACGCGAGACAGTTTAACTACATGCATGCGCAAGTTTTTTTTTAATCTCACAATCACATTTCCTCTTTCTCTATAATGGCAAAGATTATTAGCAAGATGTTCCAATTCCCATTTTGCGCAACTGCTATCAACAACATCTAGGTATATTTACCATACATCTAAGTCTTTTCTATTTACACTAAGGGGCTTGTAGTATGGAAATGCTCTGACACAACTCTTAAATGTCTAAAACAATCGATGAATGTTTTTTTTACCTCAAACTATTTAACTAAACAAACCATATGCATCGATAGTGCAATTCCACCACTGACCTAAAACGAACTCTTGCAGTGCATTTATACATCTATAGCTTGTTATAGGAAGTGTTCCAATCACGGTACAATTCGATCATAGCCTTTAATTTGACTTTCCAAGCTTTCTAATATGTGACGGAGTATCTAAATTGAGAGTGCATATCAACTATTAGTACTAGCATCGAAATTATCAGCTTCACTCTAACCAATGAGATTATGCATTTGCAAATAAACTTTAAATCTAACTTGTGATAGTCCTGTATTAGCAGTGCAGTTTGTGCAGGTATGGCGATTGTCAAATTTTCAAATTACCCAAATTTGCTTCTTTGTCATCAATGTTGCCCTAATCCTCCATTTATATCTTTCATTAGCCTTCCAACACTGGCCAACATATTTGGGCATGGTAGATATGACAACTTTGTAATCTATGTCAACTTTAAAGTTGTGCTCATTGATGACTCCTACAACAACCGCTTTCATCAGGAATTCAACCCCATACACAAATCTCAAGAATGTACATTAGAACTCTTTATATGGGATGGTAATATATACGAAGATATTCTAAAAATTCTAAGGCACGTATCGCATCTAAGTCAATGTTAAGCATATGAGCCCGATTTTTAGCAGTACTTGGTTGGACGCCTTGGTCGAAATCAGGATCATCAACTTCTTGAACATTTGTTTTATTCGATACATCGTCCATATAAGGCTCACTAAATTTAGAATTATTTTCATTATCGTATGCAGTACCAACTGATACATCTTTCGCATTCGACTAAACAACATATTTATTAAGGTCAAATGTAGGATTTTGAATGCCGCCAAATATCGATGGTGGTGCAGAGTCGTATGGGTCATCTAATGTAACACTAAAATCGAAATTCAACTATCAAATTGAAGATCGTCTCCCCTAAGACATTGATGACACCGTCATGTATGGCTCTTGCAATTCATATTGTTGACCTAGATATATTCAAAGGTAGCTGAACTAGGAATTTTAGCTACTGCATTCTCCTGCTAAGCATCATTCAAACTCTGCATATAATTTTTCCGCATTATTTTCATTACTATAATGAACTGTTATTATTGTCTCCACATCCTCATCATCAATAAGGTCAAGCTGGCTAAATATGATGAGATTTATTGATGTCAATAATCTATAGAAGATTCTAGATACTGTTCTCTTACTACGTGTTGCAATTTTACTACTAATTTTCAATTTCAACTCATGAAGATTAATACTTTATTTAAATTTATGATTAATATATTGTCTCTGACAAATTTCTCCATTGTAATTAATCATTACAAATTGGTTACTTATCTTGTACAATTAACCTGCAAAATATTACATTATACTAAATTATGAGTTAAAAAATTATATCAACTTTTAAAATAACATACAAAAATTATATCGACTTTTAAAATAACAATACATATAAACTAAGAGAAAAATAAAATTAAAAATTTATAAACTTAAATATTTACATATACAAATAAAAAAACATCATTAAAATTTTACTTAATATAATTTTGTTAAAAATATAACTTCAAATAAATTTTCAAATAAAGAAATCATAATACAGTTTTAATTCAATAAATTTTAGAAAGTAAACTTTTCATTACCTTAACCACAAATTTTGGATCACCAACAATTCTTCAAACTCAAACTTATATTTGCTGATTTTTTTTTTAACTTATGAAGGTGATTTGAATGGTTTTATAATTGTTAGAATTTAAAAAAAAAAATTCAAACTTAATGAGAATTATATTATCCTGAGACAATTTAATTTTTCAACCATACTAAAAATTGATTTGATTGAATTGATTAGGCTTTTATTAAACCCATCAATCTTTTCAAATATCAAAATTAATCTAAACAAACTAATTTTAGTTAATCAATCAATAAAATCTCTCGAAATCGATATGCCAAGGTGACCGCATTTTTTTATTTAATAATTACAAAATCATAAATTAAAAAATTTCAATTTAAAATATTCCCTTCAAAAATTGAGAAGTGACTTGATGGAGCTAGAAAATTGTTAAAACCGGTTTAATGGGACCGAATTTCTCTCTCCAATGGTACAAACTTATTCTATTTTGGTAAATATATATATATTACAAATGTTGTATTACTTTAGTTAGTTTTATTTTTTATATTATTCTAATTATAAAGCTCAGATTATTTTTTTTATAATGAAGGAGGGAACTAGCTTAGTGGCCTAATAATCCATTCGAGTACAAACTGGTGCTTGATAAACTAAAACAATCATTATTAAGAATGAAACTAATGCTTGTGGGTGCTTCACGTAGAATGCTCAAGTCATATCCAGCTCCTAGATGCGCCAAGTGGTCTGCTGCAGTATTACTGTCTCTGTCTATGTGCATAGGGCGAACCCTTCATTGACTAGCCAACAGCTTCCGAATGCTATGAACTAAGGATCTACAACTGTCATCTTCCTCCCTACCATGGAGAGCAACTATAAAGCCCAGATTATACTCCTTAGCTAGTTTTTACTTCAAGGGTTCATTAATTTTCAACGTTTTTAACTTCTCTTTATAGTTAAGATCAGTCAATATGAACTTAGCTCCATAAGATAAAATACATGAAAGTCAACCGTCAAAAAACTTCCAAACATTTGCATTTACACACACACATATATATATATATGAAAACCAAAAGTTCAAAATAGAGAACAAAAAGATAAGAGACCAAGGCAAAGTGTCTTGATGATTAAACAACAATTACCCTCCAAAATAGAAGCTGAAACGAACTAGATATTATGTTATAATTCATTAAGCACCCCCAACAAAACACTAAAACATGCGCAAGGAAAGGAAACTTAAGGGTCAGTCCTAGGCTTCTTAGGGCTACCACCATTATGGTGCAAAGGATCTGGACCTGATGGCACTGCCCTTAATTCCCATCCCACAAAGTTTTCCATATTCCCAGCACCGGTTGTGGATCCATTGTTTTCCTTCAAATCAGCATGCAATATCTGCAACCATGAATAGTTATATATATAAGTTTCTTTTCCAAGTCATGCATGAAATAACAAACACAGATAACAAACCTTTCTATTTTGAGCTGGCTTTTCATGGAAGCATCCATGACCAGAAACGCAGCCTGTTAAAAAGTTCCACAAACCAAAACACCAAAAAGATAAGCTGATTGACATTCTAAACGAAAACCCAAATAAGCCAATGCAACAAAACTAGAAAATAAAGAAAGAGATGGACCACAAACTCCTTGCAAAACCAGCAAATATAGGAGGGCCAGCACCAAAGCTCTGGTTGTAACAAGCTTTAAAGTACACGCGGATGCCATGTTAGACTATACAGCAACAAAATGTTAACGAGAGAGAAGAGAGAGAAGTGTGAAGAAAAAGTGGGGTGGTAGCTCCCAATTTATAGCATTTAAAATTAGTAAATGATTGCATGGTGCAGCCATTTTCAAACATTTCTTTGAGAAATGATTGTAACTTTCAGTTCTGATGTGGCGCCGTTTCAAAATATGGCAGTCATGGCAACGTCACTCTCCACAAACATGCCAAAGCAATCGTATCTAATTTCTAAAAGATGATAATGGATTGGCAAAACCTGGTTAGCTATACCGTTATGGTTTCTGATACCTTTATTATATGCTTTTTAAGTACTGCAGTTGTAGATTTTGTTCTGAGTACTTAACAGACGAATAGAGATTCCATTTCCACTGTAAGAACTGAGTGTTATTTTCATGGAGAGTAGAGCTGGTGATGGATAATTATGGTTAAATGGCGATTTTATTTTTTGTTTTAGATGAGGGATTGATTGATGGTGATGGGGTGGCGCTTGCTGCTCTTATTCCACAGGGAGAATCATCAGAGGCTTTATCCTTTACCGTGGGCCAAATATACCCCATCAGATGTAATGCGCCAACAATACTCCCAAGTCAATTCTCATGATTTTAATAAACTTATATATTTATATCATTATTATATATGATTACAAATACTAATTTAACTTAAACCAAAATAGAATTTAAATTCAATACCTACAATTACTTATATTCAACTCATAAAACACAACTCTTCCTCATTATTAACATATTTATACTTTATCATCATACCAACTATTGCTTTCTTATATCCTTCAACTTCTTGGAAACATCATCCAAGTTCATTTCTTAATTTTGACTTTAACTCAAAATATCACAAAATATCATTTCCATCTTTTCCAATTAGATTCTATTCTATTTCATGATCAAAATCGTATAATTTTTTAAAAATAATAAAAGTAGAGCAATGAATTTTTAGTAAAAATTTAAAACATCAATTATCACTTTTCTTTACAGTCATCTACTGGTAGTTGATATAAGTAACGAGATGTGGCATGCAAATTCATATTTTGTTCAAATGATTTAAAATATTATAAAAATTATTAAAAATGGTAATAAAAATATTGAAAATAATTATCAAAGTAATTTATTACAAACCGGCACATACACATATACTAAATTATAACACAGCCACGATACAAATAAAAAAAGTTATGTACAAAATACATTTATTAAAAGTCTAGACATAAATCAAATTACTCTACAACAAAAATGAACTTAAGCAGCACCCGTAAATTATAGCCTAAACAACAAATTTGGTTGCATTAGAGTTTATGCAATAGTTTTGTGAAGTTCAAAACCAACACTTATTTAGGTGATAGTTTTATTTATTGTTAAATGCAATATTTATCGTTAATATACAATACTATGTGATTATTGCCTAAAATAAAAAAGAACAAATTTTTTAAAGTAATGGTTTATTTTAATGTTGTTGTTAGTATTTCACATCATGTTATTTTATAGTTACATACAATATTTACTTGAAAGAAAATGCAACAATTGTTCACCATAATTGCAACATTATGAGAGCACTGCCTAAAAGCAATTTAAATAACAATTATTTTAATGTTGTCATTAATGTTTTAGGTAATGGTTTTTCTATAATAAATGCAATGTTCGTTTGAAATATAATAGTCAACACTTTTATATTTATTGCAATGCTATATTTTGCATAAATTAAAAGGCAACATTTTTTTCTTTCAAATTACAATTTATTTGTCATTGGCTTTTTTGCCACAAATCTTTATAAATAAATGCGACAAATTTTATTTTTTTTTTGAAGAAAACCCTTGCTTTAGGCAAGTAAATTATTAAAATAGTCACTTTTATTTATCTTAGGTTACATTTTAGTCATTAAGCCATTAATTATTATTAACGGTGTCATCATTTTAATTAAAAATTTTAGGTTAAATTATATAAGTTATCCTTATATTTTTTTCGTTTTGAGCAATTTAATTTTTTTTCTTTTTATGTTCTTTTAACTTTTTTCTTCATTCCCTTCTGCTCCTCATTTCTTTTAACATAGTTTTTCTATGTTTTCAATTTGTTAAAACTAGTCCCTCTACTTTTATTTTTTTGAACAATTTTTTTTCTTCTTTTTTTCTTTATTTTCATTTTCTTCTTCCCTTTTATTTTCCTCTCTTATCATATTTTTCAGTACAAAAATATAATTTTTGCCCACCAAATAAATCAAGTCATTGTTTATTTCACATGATTCCTAAATTAAATTTCACTCGAAATGGAATACTAATCATTCTTAATCCAATCTCGATTTGAATATAACATAATTTTGAAACTAAAATTGGATCTAACTAATCAATATAAAAAAAATTGTTTCTATTATTTTACAGAATCGTGTAGATTATTCATTTCCTTTTATTTTATTTTATGACGAATAAAATTAAGCAAACAATAAAACTGATCTAAACATTCTTGGATATTCCCAAGCAAGTTTGATTGGAAGTCAAGCATGGATAAACCGAAGACCAAATTGGTTTGGGTAAAGTTGAGGGTAAGTTTTGTATGGTGGTTGTTTTAGTCATTGAGAGTGTAGAGCTCGTTTGAAGAATCCATGAAACAACCTAGTTTCGAGAGGGCTAGAATGTTGTAGGTAAAATAGATAAGGTGGTCGTAGGGGTTGGTTATGAGGTTGAGGGAACGGGCTTAGAAAACTTTGTTGAGGGTGGACTCCCATAAGTCATGGCTGACGAGTTCTTCGAGTGAATTGAGCTTGTGGACTAGGACATTGGGAGATCCAAACTAGTTCATTAAAGCGGTAATAAACGATGAGGGTTTGTAATTGTAGGGTGAGAATATGTGAAGCAAGTTTTATTTTGGTTTCATCTTTTGCCTTTTCTTTTTTTCATATGTCGTAACCATTTTTTTTTTTGAAAACGGGATCGACTTGATTTTGAAAACGAAAATTAAAACGGGAGTCGCCACCGATCCTTATTAGGTGTGATCGGATCACCTTTGTTTTAATAAAACATTTTAGTTTACTAAAACAGTGTTTTTGGTCTACGAAACTCAAGGGAACGGGATCGGGAGTCGGTTACGTGCGAGGAAGGATTAGCACCCTCGACATGCCTAAAAATTGGTACCGAATTGATTAGTTAGTGTCTTAATGTCGAAAATGAAAAATCAGGAACGGATTTGAAATACGATCTTTTCTATTAATATTGATTTTAAAATTCTTGAATTAGCTTGAATCTATTGTTTAAAGATTTTCTTATTCTCGAGATATCGGAGTATCACATCCCGTAAGTTAGGACACAATACCATGAATTCCCGAGCACAAGGTCATCTTTTGATTTAAATGAGAATTTCATGTGTTTTAAAACTCGAAAAGGATATTTAGCTATTTAGAAACAACAAGAAAATCGAAACCCCGTAAGTTAGGGCACAATTCCTCGACATTTCAAAATGCATAACATTGCCTTATTTGGAAAATTTTGTTTTTGAATAGTAGCGAATACAATATTTAAACGACGTGTATTTGTTAGATTAAAATAAAATGATTTATTGGATAAATGTATTGGGCTTAATGTATGATATGACTTAGGCTAGATAAAACAAAGATATATCATAGAGCATGGGATAATACAACATGAATACAATGTTGTACAAGCAAATGACAATGATGAAAATACGAATAGACCAAATATAATACACGCAATGGTAGTATTCACATAACATATATCGCTTAGATACTAATCATTAATAATCAAAGACAAATGAATAAAAAAAATATTATAAAGCGAATTAAAATGAATAAAAAGTAAAGCAAATTTAAAGATGACAAGAAATGAATTTAAAATAACTAATAAAAAGAAATATCAACAATGTGCAAGCCAATTTAAAAGAATAATATATATATATATAAGAGATTTTAGAATAGATATTACAGACCAAAATTTGAAATAAATAATATATGGGAAAAGCTTAAAAATGAATAATGTGTAAAATAATTTAAGATAAATGATACCTAAACAAGTATAAAATAAATATTATGTAAAAGAAACTTAAAATATGTAATACTCAAGACATCTAAGAAATAATTAGTATGTATATGTGTACAAAATAGATATAATGATTTGAAATTGATAATACATATAAAATTTTACAATAAACAATTTAAAACGAATGATGCACAAAGCAAATTTGTAAAATATATAATGTAGAGAATTTTAAAATCTATATTACATAAAGCAAATTGAAAAAGATTCATACGAATAATTTTAAAGTAAATAATATATATATACATGTAAAAGTATGAAAAAAATATATAAAAATTTAAAGTAAACAATAATAAAAAATATTTTAAAATAAATAAATAGGGTTATATAAGGCATGAAAACAGTTTTAAAATGAACGATGTGCATATAGATTAATTTAAAAATATACATATATATATAGAGATAAAAACTTGAAATAAAAGGGGGCTTAAAGAAAATAATAATAGTAATAATAATATACAAAATTGTCACTTTGTTATATGTATAAAAAAATAATTGGAAATAAACTATATGAATGATATGTGAAAAGTATCAAAAACATATAATATAACAAAATAGCCTAGTACACTCAATATACAAAAAAAAAAGTTTAAAATAGATAATAATTCAATTTTTAATAATCAATGTTAAAACAAGTTAAAATAAATCATATACATAAATAATCTAGTAGCAAACAGTATGTAAAATATTTGAAATAGTACATAATAAAACATTCTAAAATTAATAAACAATAAAAGTAACAAAAAGGATGCAGGACGTGATTGAAAGAGGGCTAGAATTCAGGGTATCGATTGCAAATGAAAAGAGAAGGTCGCTGGGGGCTAATTAAAACATGCTTAACCTTGCGGGGATTAAATGGGACAATATCCCAAACCCAAGCATATGTGTGCAAAACGGCAGCGTTTTGCATAGCTATTAAAGCCAAATTTTTTTGTTTATTTTTATTTTAACTTCATTTTCTTTCAAAAAAAGGCAGAGAGCCTTCCTGCTCTCTCTCTCCCTCCTCCCTCTTCTCATTTGGCTAAGGTAATATACCCATCATCGCCGAACCACCGCTCCTCCACCGTAGACGGTGGTCGGGGAGACGCAAAATGGTCCCCTTAGCCTCGTTTGAAACGCCTTTGAAGTCTAGGCTACCAAAACTCAAAGAATCGAAGGAGGCCCTCAACCCCCCCTTTTGGGTCCGATGTCGGCGATGGAAAAGTGTTCTCCGACGCGCGACCACGAGATCCAGGTGAGCCCCTCCCTTTTCTTTTTTATTCTTTGTTTTTTATGCTTAAAATAGATATCTAAAAAATGAAATAAAATGAAAAAACGAGAAGATAAAAGAAACAAAAAATATTAAAACAACGACCTTTCTAATTTTTATTTTGCGTTTTGCTTTCTAATCTCCGTAAAAAAAAGAAAGGGATTGATTTCAGCTTTTTATAGCCGAGTTACACTGATTTGTTCTTTGTTTTTTCATTTTGTTTGATTCCTTTCGTTTTTTTTTTGCTTGTTGTTTTCTCTTTGTTCGTTTCTCTGCTGTTGGTATTTGCTTGCGTGTGGACCTTCATTTTGCAGGTCGTGTCAGAGGCTGGTGGTTGGTGCCCCGATTGGTGGTGGCACACGTCGCAGAGGAGGCAGCGGCTGAAAGTCTGCAGCTAGGTTTTTTGCTGCTGAAAATTTTTAGTTGGTTGGGCTGTCTTAGGCTTTAGGGTTTGTATTTAATTGGGTTTGGTTTAGTAGTGGGCTGATGGGGTTTGGGTAGTTAGTAATTTGGGCTAGGTGACTCTTGGACTTTATTTTTATTTATTGTATTTGGTGTTTTATTTTGGTTTGTTGGTATGGGCCAAAATTGGCTGCTACATCATAAACATAAAAAAGCTTTAACAAATGGAAAACATAAAAAAAAAACTACGATAAAAAAAATAGAGAAAGGAGAAAAATAGAGGGAGAAGTAGAAGAGAATGGAAAATAGAGAAAAAAAAGTTAAAAGAAAATAAAATAAAAAAATAAATTGCTCAAAAAGAAAAAATATGAGGAGCAATTATATAATTTAACTTAAAATTTTTGTTTAAAATGATGATTTAACGTGTCACATCAATTTACCGTTACACTGTTAACATCAATTAATGGTACAATAACTAAAATGTTACAACACGATAACATAAATTATTAAAATGTAACATGAGATAAATTAAAGTGACTATTTTAATAAAAAGTACCCAGACCACATGAACGAAACAAAACAAACATTCAATCTAAACCTATTTCCAAACATTCAAAAAATACTCACATCACATATAATAATTAAAAATATTTTTTAATTTCTATTTAAACCCACATAAAAGAAACAAAGTCTAAAATAGTTTTATGTTTCTTCAAAACAAAGATGACAAGCAACATTCTACCAAATTTCAAGTCTTCTCATTCCCTCGGGTAAATTTTCATTTTCTTCCATTGCCATCATCCTATACTTATATTTAAAATAAAAATAATTTCAATATGTTGAATAAAATTTATCAATAACTAATGAAAATAGAAAATTATTTACCTCCATAAAATCAGATAAATGATGCTCTCCATTCATTATGTAAGTAAAAAAAAAAAAGTGAAATATTACGATGTTAATTCATTTTCAAATTCTAAACTAAATAAAAGTGAAGCATAGTTGAAAATGATGGAAGATGTCCACCTGGTGTTCCACCGATATCACTAAAAGATCAAGCATTCAACGAAAAGGATCAAACATACATGATGAGATAAGCAAGCTAAGATTACATTGTCACAAGCCCATGTAGAGATCTCTTGCTTGTGTTAGTCTTTTTTTTTGTTTGTAAATCTTCTTCCTCCTTTTGTGCACTTGCTCTTGCTGAAGCAATTTTTTCAATATGAGCACGTCTTCGTGTTCATTTCTCATTAGTTAAGCTGCCCTTTCATTGTGTTTGTCTTTGTATTTCGTCAAGCTTGGCCTTAATATTTCAATTAATATGAATTATTGAAAAGTAATTTAAACTATGGCATACTAATTTGAATAAATAAATAATGTAACTTTTGTATTTTCATCCAATCCAATCCAATGCACTCCCTTCCTATAGTTTATGAATTGCAATAAATATCTGGATTAGTAAAGGTTGTTCAGTGCTCTGTTTTGACACCCTCTATTTTAAAGCAAATATATATTGACAAGTGATCCTAACCACTAAATTACATATATGCTCACACCTTTTTATATGTTAAGCTATTTCATTTCTTTAATCATTATTTTATCTACCTAACAAGTTTACCCCATTTTACTTGTTTCTCTAATTATTAACTAAGTAGTCACCAATTCACTAATTATCTAGCATCTCATCTCTGCTAATGATTCTGAGGTCCATTTTCTTTGAGCTTCACATTGACTTGGCCTTGGAACTTATTTCCAAGGCCAACTTGTTGTCTTTGTTAGTGCGATACCCTTTTAAGAGCGAGTAAAATTTGATTCGGCTGAAAAAAAAATTAATTTTTTTTGAAATTTTGAGTTAATTAAATTGAGTTATTCGATTTTTTGAGTTTGAGTCAAGTTAATTTTTACAACTTGAAAAAAATCAAATAACTTGAAAAAATCCAAAACAATAAATTTGAGGAGTTTAACAAGTAAATTCTCAAATCAAATTGATCATATTAAAGTATATTTTTCTCTTATTTTGCTTTGAAAGAGATTTTAAATATATGCATTTTAACTTGAAATTAGTTATATTATAACAGGATTTTAAATTGATATGTTCAATTTTATTTGAACAACTTTAATCAACTCGACTCGATTCAAAAAAAATTCAAATCTAGTTAAGAAGGTAAAATAATACTCGTCTACTCAACTAACTTAAAAACTTTTTTTATGTAATTTGATCCAACGTTCACCTGTATCAATAATCTTCCTCAATGCATGACGGAGGGAGCACATTCAGGGCTTGTGTAGAGTTAAGGTTTTAGGGCTTAGCCTTTGGGCTTCAACAATAATATCTTTGGGCTTTGTGCCTTTTTCTTACTGAACCAAAGCAAAAGAAAGAAAAAAAAGCACTAATCTGTCTCCTACCTTGACAAATTGGTATGCTTATACTCCACCAGGGCTTACTTCTCAAAAAGACATATTCAACTCAGAATTCAACTCAATTATCTGCTACCAAATAATGAAAATATTAATTTAATTAAGTGCACAATTTTGTAACAATTCCAACCCCATTTTCCCTCTATTGCCCAGCCATGCTCACTTTTTTCCTTTACTACTACACTTGTACACATACATACTCACTCTCAAGTACAATTCCTTTTATTACATAACCAAATCTGAATAGCTAAACCTAAACCTACACAATTCATACTTACCTCTTTTAATTTTGGTATTATTTGATAACTTAAAAGTTAACTGTCAATAAAATTAAATGTTAAATTTGAATTATAAAATTTGTTTAGTATGTTACTTCAAATAAAATATAATTAAATTGTTATATTCTTACATTTTAAACATTTAATGTCATTTTATTCTGAAATAATATTTTACACATATTAAAAATTTGGAATAAATTATATTCTTAATAAATATAAATTATATTCCTCCCTTGCAAGTTGCAACCTTTTGGCCGAATGTTACCCAAATCTTCTCTCTCTCTCCCATTCAGCTGCTCGAAGTTTGCATGGGATGGAACTTGTTTGGCAACCCTCCCTCCCTTAGCCTTAAGCATATATTAGGATTAATAAATTACGCATTTCAACCTTAAAATATCACAACCTCCCCGAATTGTTTAGCCATTATACTCCATACCTTAATTTAAGCCCCTTGTTACATTATGGGAAATTTCCACCTTAAATCCCTCTTAACTCTTTCTTACTCTAAATTAATCCTCACCCATTGATACACACTAGAGCTGGCAAATGGGCCGGCTCAAGCAAGCTCGGATCAGGCTTACTTCAGACTTAAATTTTCTCGGGCTCAAATTTTCTTGGGCTCAAGCTTTTTCAGACTTGGATTTTTTGGATTCAGGTTTGGATCGAGTCGGATGAGCGCTGATGAATTTAAATAATTTTAAATTTTATAAGTTATAAATATTTTAATTTTGAATGTAATAATTCATTTTAGCTTTATACGACGAAAACGCAATTTAAATTTTCCTTATTACAAACATAAATTATATATATATTTAATAAATGTATTTTATATAAAATAATTAAAGTGCTTATTGTATGTAAAATTTATTATTTTATAATATTATATGAATTAAAGAAAATATATTTTTTTCCCATTATTATATTGTAGTGACAATTGAATAACTTTTTTATCTTTCTTATTAAATTTATAAACCTAATACTAATATTCTAAAATATTTATTCAAAAACTCAAATATATTATACTAAGCCTAAACTCAAATAATATATTCATTATTACCAAACTCAAAATAAACTAATTATAGCTCAAATCTCAAGTCCAAAATAAAAAGAAATTAAACCCAATACTCGAATACAATTTGTAAATGTTAAAGCTCAATTCAAAATCTAATCTAAAAATGATATTTTATGTATTATTAATTATGCTCTATGTCACTATACTTTTCCTACATTTGAAAGTAATGTTGGAAAAGTTCGGTTTAGAAAACGGTTTTTACTCATAGTGGAAAATTAAAGATTTTGAAAACTAAGTCAATTTTTGATATTTATAGTAAAAACTTTTTTCCAAAAAGTACATGTCCTTTGAGCGAGACGGATCTGTATCGTTACAGACTTTCAACCGAATGACCTTGTAACCTCCTAAACTTGGCCTAGACGTTATGGCCGAATTGTGAAGGCTATATTGACCACTGGAATGGCCTAATTAAACCTTCGTATTCCAATGTACTTTTAAACCATTAGACCAATTTGTAACACCCTTCGCCCGTATCCCTCGCCGGAACAGGGTTCGAGGTGCTACCAGATTTAAACTCATCCATTTATATAAAATCAGACCGTAAAAATTTTTGATCAATTTAAACTTTTCATACACACGTATATTATCCTTTAATCGGGCTTACAAGGCCCAAAATATTCATTATGCATTATTAAATATTTACCAATATCTTAGTCTTGTATCATTTACTTACTCAACTTTACAACCCTATACATGCCATAGACTCGAAACACTAAGATTTACTTACACCGATAGCGTAGACTTGACAATGTGATAATATCTCTGACGGCCTCCAACCCGAGCTAACCTGGAAACCCTAGGGAATATGGGAAAGAAAAGGGGAGTAAGCTTTATGCTTAGTAAGTTCATAAGAAAACAATAAGCAACTCATTAACAAGTTTTATCAATGTTTACAACATAATCACAAATTCACTACAAGTTGTCTTCCTGAGCAATAGTCACTAAATTATTTATAACTAGAGCTACAAAACTCCAAATCAATTGCCGTTAATTTTCCCTGAAAATAGACTCATATATCTTCCATCCATAAAATTTTCAGAATTTTAGCTTTGGCCAATCAATACCAGATTTTTCTTAAAGTTTCCCCTGTTTCACTGTTTGACTAATCTGACCACTCTTCACTACGAATCAAATTTCTCATTGTACAGAATTCAAAATAGGTTATATTTGATTTCATTTGAAACTAGACTCATTAGTGAGTCTAAGGATATAAATTTTATCTTATAACCATTTTTTTACAAATTATAATGATTTTCTAAAAACAGAACAGGGGACCCCGAATTCATTTGACTCTATCCCACGCCACTTCAAATATCTCATTAACAGCAATTCTTTTGCTTACACGGTTTCTTTTATAAGAAACTAGACTCATTAAGCTTTAATTATATAATTTATTCAGCTTCTAACTCAACTCCAACAATTTATGGTGATTTTCCAAAATCACGTTACTGCTGCTGTCCCAAGCAGATTTATTACAAATTTACTTTTTCACACATTTTTTGCATTCACATTATTTAAACATGTATATCACCAATCAATTTCATCACATATCTATAATTTCACTCAAGCATAATCTCAATACAATACATCATGCTCAATGATTCGCACACAACCGTTCAAATTAGCAATTATAAGATGATTCCGCACATAGTCCATCCTTATCGATAATTTACGATGGTTTTGCCCTTACTCACATATATGACATAGGCATTTCCACTTATGCTTCTCATTTCACACTCATGATTCAATTCTAATCGATCTAACATGCATAAGAATATATCACATACCTGGCCAACTTAATGCATTGAACAAATTCAATTGCCGATTTAACAGAAGGTCTCATAGTCTTAGACTTTTATCAAATCACCGACATTTAGCCTGCTAGGTTTTAAACCCAATAATATTATTCACCAGCTTAAAGCTTGCTAGGCTCAAAGCCCAAATATCACCATTATAAAGTCGTCTTATAAACAATTCATATAATATAGCATGTATACATGTTCACTTTGCTCTATTTAATCATTCAATCACAATTTATAATTTCCCTTTGAATCATTCGATATTTTGCACACTAAGTGTCATTCTCAATATCTTGCACACTAAGTGCCATTCTCAATATTTCGTACACTGAGTACCATATTTGATTGCCTCGCACACTAAGTGCCACATTTTGTCGATATGTCGTCAGACATTAAAATATTCACGTATATACAATTTATACAATATTAAAGCATTAGAAACATCAATTTAACAATGCTTATTGCATACGAACTTACCTGGCTAAATTGTAGAGATACCAAAGTTCAGGGGTATTTTGGTATTTTTCTCATTTTTCTCGATTTTTCACCCGATCTTGATCTAAATTAATAATTTCATTCAGTATATTAATTTAGACATTAAAACACCTCATTTCATACAATTTGGTCATTTTTATCATTTTTACAAAATTACCCCTAAAGTTTTACTTTTATTCATTTTAGTCCCTGAGCTCAAAACGTGCAAATTAACCATTTTTAACCATAATTAAGCTTAGCCGAATGTTCATGGTATCAAAACAGTCCATAATTCACTTTATGGAAAAATTATAGTTTTGCCCCTAATATTTCAACTTCTTTACAATTTAGTCCCTATATCATAAAAATGCAAATTCATGAAATTGAGTAAAATTCTACTATAGACGAATATCACTAGTGTCTCTAGCAGCCCACACATTTCATTTATTTGACATTTTAACCACAAAGTTTTCACATTTATCAATTTAGCCCTTAATTGTCAATTTCACAAAAATTCACTTAACAAAAAGTGTTTAACTATCAACAAGGACTCATATTCTTCCATTAAACTTCAAAGCCCTATTATACTCATCAATGGAAAATATCAAACTATTCAATGGTTTTGCAAAATAGTCCCCTCATTAGATAGATTAAGCAACAACGATCCCAAAAATATAAAAATAATTAAAAACGGGACTAGAAATGCCTACCATGCATTAGCTGAAAGTTGGAAGCTTCTTCCATGGCTTCTCAAGCCTTCATATTCGACTGGTAAAAAGAGAATGAGAAAGATGACACCTTGATTCTTTTATTATATTCATTTTATTATTATTTTTAACCAATTTACAATATTAACCTTTATACACTTTATTTATTACACCAAACGCCAAGCCATCATATCCCATTATCTCTTTAATGGGCTAATTACCAAATAAGGACTTCTACTTTTAAGTTCTATATCTATTTAATACCTTTAGGTTATAGAACACAACTTTTGCACTTTACACAATTTAGTCCTTTTTGTTTAATTAACTATCGAAACGATAAAATTTTTCAACGAAACTTTAATACCATCTTATTGCCACTACGTAAATATTTATAAAAATATTTACGACTCGGTTTATAGAAACAAGGTCCCGATACCTCATTTTCTAAACCCACTTGACCTTAGGGTCATACCACTTTAACTTAATAAATCGCTTATAAAACAAAAATCACAATATCAAAAACATTTTTAAAATCATAATTAACTCGTAAATATTAAATATAATATTTACCAACCTACTCGTTCGGATTTGGTGGCCCCGAAACCACTGTTCCGATCAACCCTAAAAAAACGGGCTATTACACAATTACTCATTCTTGTACAAAAGCTAACGATAATAATTATGAAACGGGGCGTGACAACTCTAGGATTTGAAGCAAAATTGTACAAAATAAAATTATGCGAATGAAGGGATTTGAACTTGGGTTTCAAAGATGAACTCACTAACTCTTAACTATTAGGTCAATAACTCACTTATTAACAAACCCACCAAGATAACCTTAAAAAATCAGGGCATAATGTAACACCTCGAATTATGGGCTAGAAGTTTTAAGGTTTGTGGGTATGGCCAATGAGTAGGTTGTGCTATTATTTTTAGTTGTACGTTAAAATGACAGAATAGGCTTGTTGGTCTGGTGGTTGAGTGAGAATTAGTGTACTTCTGGGTTCTGGGTTTGAGTCCTTAGGTGTGTGTTTTAAGTGATATATTTTTATTTTGTTAAATAGTAAAGTGGTTTTAAGTTTTAAGTTAATAACTAGTTTTATTATTAGGATTACTTTTTTTTCTTTTTCTTTTTTTTTTTTCTGATTACTGCTTGTTTTTCACATTCTCTTCTCCTTTTCCCTTTATTTGGTTTTCTTTTTCTCTTCTTTTTTTTAGGGGAAATGGTTTTTGCTTGCGAATTTTGGAAAGTTTCTCTTCCTTGTCGTCGAGTCGATGTTGGGTCGTCATTAATCGCAAATCAGGTGTGGGATTTGAAACTCTTTTATTTTATTTGCGAAATTATTGATTTTCTATGAAATTTAGCGATCTTTTTGTGTGTTCGGTAATTGGGCAAGTTAGGCTCGTTTCGTTTGTAATTTTTTGAAATGTAGTGCGTTATGGTTAGTTTTTGAAGTGGCATGATTGAAGGTCGTTTTAGTGACTGGAAAACTTGATTTTCAAGCTGATTATGGGTGTTTTTGTGGCCACACGAGCGTGTGTAGGTTCACACGGTCGTGTAGTATTAGGAATTAAGGTTGTTGGGTAAAATTTGGTGCCACACGATCGTGTGGCCGATTTGGAGATTTTTTTCGATTTTCACATGGTCGTGTCCCCTGGGTTACGGGCTGTGTGATTGGGAATTAAGAATTTAGTGATTTGGTCCTACACGGCCTGGCCACACGGTCGTATGGCTAATTTGGGGATTTATGGATTCCACACGGGCGTGTGTTTTGGACACATGATCGTGTCTGGTGGACACACGGACGTGAGGAACCTTCACATGGTCGTGTCAGCCCTGTATTCTATTTTAGTAAAAATGGACAGTGAGTTACACGCCATGTTCCCACGGCCACTCCTTGGTTCATACGGACATGTGCCTCAGTCACACAGCCGCGTACCCCTCTTCACTCGAGCGTTTGACCTCCCACATGGCCTAGGCGTTTTCACATGGCCAGAGCACACGGACATGTGGTTCTAAGTTACTTGGTTTGGTTTTGTGAATGTTTTAATTTGAAAGTAGGTCTGTGTATTCCGACCTTTGGCTAGACTTTAGTGAAGGTAGTTAAGTCTCCGTATTTGTGATTATGTGCTCTACTTATGTGTTATTTGCGATTGAGGTGTGAGATGTTTGACTTTGAGTTCAGTCTACTGGGTGTGTGTGCATATCTGCTTTTGTCTGATTGTCTATTGACGTGTTCATTATTTCTGTGGGTTTGAATGCATATATGCACTTGCATTAAGTATTTTGGGTTTGGTTGTAAAGAGAAGGAAGATTGTTTCTATTCTGATCTAGCAGTTTAATTGCAAGTTTATTTGTACTGTGGTTTACCACACTGTACCGTACGTACGTCAGCTTTGCTGTGTACCATTATCTGATCTGGCAGTTTAAGCTGCATCATGACTATACAGTGGACTACCGCATTGCACTGTACTGCTGATATGCTAGCTCTATTGCGTATTAATATTTGAGTGACTTAGTCCACATACATGGTGTGTAGGGTTAGAGGGGCTTTTTAAGGTCCTATGTCGTGTGTTTTGGTTGGGCAAGCTTAATCGGCTCTTATGGGGTGTGATCGGGGGACAGAGATGTATGTTGGCTAGATGGGTAGGTCTTTTTACTTGACTGCATTTCATACGCATCTGTTTGAGTGATCGGGGTACAAGATTATTTGACTGTATTCTGTCTAACTGTGTGTGACTTGGTGTGCTTGAGTTGTTACGTTCTGATGGGACGTTGGTTCCAAGTATGCTTTCTGACTCTGTGAGTGTCTATAAGTTTGTTATGCTTTGGAATTGAGTTCTGTAACTCTATTTTAATTCTTGCTTTAAACTCACGCTGAGCTCGTGTAGCTCACCCTTTTAGTGTTTCCTCTTACAGGTACGCTCGATTTCGGTAGCTAGACTCGATATGCGACAGTCTCGGATAGTCTTGGTTGAAGATAATTTATCAGTTATCTTTCCAGTTTTGATTTACCGTTTTAATTTGTAGGGTTTTATAAAACTATGGTACAAGTTCTACTTTTGAATTTTTCTTGTAATATAATTTTGTTCATAAATTAAACTTAACTTTGATATTCCGATTTGAAGTCTAAAAGATTAAACATTCTTGGTTTGTAAAGAGATAGAAATGTTTGTGATGGAATTTAAGATAATTTGTTTTGTAAAATTTTCCTACGGTCACTTCGGTGATCAATGTAACCTCCGGGATTCAGTCTAAACTCCTAGGTTGGGTTTTGGGGCATTACACGTAATTACTCTCGGTTCACAAACCCGATTTTACTAATCCAATTTTTCGTATGTGACAACTTTCCCCTCCTAAAAAGAAATTTTGTCCCCGAAATTTTCCTACTGACACGCCAATCACTAAGCCACAAAATTCGTTATCTCTATTTTCAAACTGATCACCACGCTTCTACTGTGCAACTCTAATCTTAATGCAGTTCCAAACAATATTTCTCCTTAAACCTCCAACGAGCTTCTCTTGAAGATCTAATTCACTACCACAGATTACCTCAAAGGACTAACTACAGTAACTTCACTAACAGTTTTCTCTACCCTAAAGTCCCAGTTTAACAAAAACACTACTAACAACAAACAATTGGGTAAAACCAATCTCAGTCAACCCAAGGTACAAATTAGATGAGTCGCAAAAGTACCTACAACGACGTCAGATGCATCTTAGTCCTCTTGATGCCTAGCTATATAAACAGGTGTCGACTGTCCAGCCTCAGTTCTGACCGTACCCTTTGAGGGTAGTTGTCCAACTTTCTGATTGAGTTTGAGCTGGAGCTTGCATCAAACTAGAAGGATGACGTAGATAATCCTTAACATGGTGCTCAACAGACCCACATCTCAAACATGCACTTGACTTCTTCTAACACTCGCCCAAATGTTGCTTATTACAATACCTACAAAATAGAATTCTCGCTGATCTGATAGAACTTCCAGTACTTGTTATTGCAACATTCTATTGAGGCTTGCCTTTTCTAACCTGCTTCAAATATTGTGGATTTGAGCCAATAGGACCAAAACCCCTTTTATTCTTTTCTTTTTTCTTGCACTCGAAGCGCTTACTCCCTTCCATTATCTTGGTCTTCTCAACCATAGTATCAAAAACTTTTTCTAAAACTTTCAACATTGCTTGGGACACTGCATCATAAGTGTGTATTAAAAGAAGGTGTAAGGGTTATCATGAGATACAATAGGATATCCTCAAATTGCATCGAGTGTGGGCTTAAGCAACACAAATCAAACACAGAACAAGAAGCGATTTAATTACTTTCAGTAGGAAAGTAATTATCTCAAATAGAAACAAGCAGGAACTGTAATTCCCAAAAAATAGAATTTATTCTTAGAAAATAAATTCCCACTACTTTTTGGCAGAAGAACAATATATTAAACTTGTGTATCGAAACTTGTATGAATAGCTCTACCAATGTCATCAATTTATAGGAAGAGATAGGATAATACTGTTTGAATAAATATAGCACAAATAATATTTATTTGATAGAAACACAATTCTACTTTAAGTAGAATAGGGGTGGGTGGCACACCCTAGATAAATTCACTAGGGTTGTTGCCCCTCTCATGTAATGTAAAGGGTTTGGGACTTTTCATATATTAGGTCCAATTATATGTGCTTCGTGAACTTTTAACTTAGTATATAATATATTAACAGTTTATACATGCATCAATGATTAAACATTATATATTAAACATTACATATTATTATATATTATATATTATTGTTTATTATTATACTAGTTGGAATATGCTCTACGCCCTTATACTTTTCATACATTTGAAAGTTAGCCCTTCTACTATTTTATATAATGTTATATGATGTCATATATTAATAGTTTATATATATGCATCGATAATTAAACATTATAATATCATGTAACATTATATCTTTTGTTACAATCTATATTATAATAGTTTTATATGTATTAATATTTTTAATAATAGTTATAATTTATATTTTTAATAGTATATTTTCATTATTATTTTATGTATTAGTTATACTAATTTAGTATATCAGTTTAAGGTTAGGTTAGGAAATCGGTTTTAGTTTCGGTAATAGTTATATAATATATTATTATATTATCATTAAAGTTTAATTTTATATATTTTAATTATTATTAATTCTATATATTTATTATACATATACAATTATAATATTAAAAATATTTTATATTAAATTAATGTCTTTTAAAATTTATTTTACTTTATAATTTAACATAAAAATTATTATTAATTATTTTTCCTATCAATACAATTTTAATATAAATATACTAAGTTTTAAAAAAAACAAAATTAATATCTATTATGGTCGTTTAGTTATAAAGTTAAACTTTTTTAAACTTTAAGTTGAATCTATTTTGAACTTGAGCTAGATTAATCTTAAACTCGAATTTTTTTAAATTCAAATTTTCTTTAGTTGAGATAAATAATAGACTATAACTTTTTTAGATTTCAATCATTCCATATTCGGATGAACATGAACCAACGTTCAGATTTGGGCTTCTTCTAGCAGCTGTTATATATATATACATATATAACTAATCGTTTGAAGAGGTGATATCACCAACACCAATGTTTTGAGGTTCAACAAATTAGTTCCATTTCAAGTTTTCAACAAATGTAGTTGAGGAGAAGACCCTTTATTTAAATAAGTACATTGAATAAAGCATTAATAGCATGTGACCTGCTTTTAATGCTTCTGTCCGTCTGTGAACTATACCCTTGCTTTTTTATTTTTTGCTTTGCTTTAATTTGGTGCCTTTTGCAAGTGACTTCTAAATAATTTCTTTCTTTCTCTTTTCTTTTCTTTTCTTTTCTTTTCTTTTCTTTCTGTTAAGAAGAAATTGAAATGTTATATGTTTTTCCTACACTCGTTCTAATAAATATGGTGGTATCGGATGATAATGTGCTCTACCTATATTAGAGAAGAGGTGACGATGGAACTTCAACTCCTATCTCTGGACTTATACTGATCAATTGAAATGAAATGTAACACTCATACCCAGCTTAAGAGTTAAGATCAAGTCTAAAGGTTACGTCAAATTATTTTAAACAACCCAACCTTTAATTACTTGAAATTCAACCTTCAAAAAGTACGTGATTAGTTTATAAAAGGAACAATAAAATAACTAAAGGAATGATCGAGCTCCTGCCACACCATCCCACCTAAGTTTGTGGTTTACCTGTAATGCAAACAAATAGACTAAATGAGTTTGCAACTCAATGTGCAACTTACATTTTCAATTAAATAGTAATACAACAGATGTGATTTCAGTTCATCTTTAGTCAATAAATACTGAATCAGATACAAAAATAGATGATATCAAATACAATTGTAGAATAGTTCAGATACAGATGCAGATTTTTACCCCCAATCGCTACACACCATCTTCATCCATCCCTGCATACTATATAAGGTATCAAGTACCCATCCATCCCTACACACCGCATAGTGACTATGTGTCACGTTTCAGAAATACTGTAGTCAAGCTGCCGGATCAAAATGCAATAACTCGCTAAAATCATAATATGTTGCGGCTTAGCTACTAAGTTCGACAGATTATTAAATTGCCTACACTTCCTCCTTTTCACAATCTCAACCCAATGCAAATGTAGATTTAACAAATATCAAATATGCATATACAGAAATACTAATTCTGATCATTTTCACATAAAGCTATCCTAGTTACTTTTCAGATCTCATGTCAACTATGCATATATAAATAACACATTATTTAGTAACAGATAGTCAAATAATAGTCTCATTGTCTAGTTCAGATCATACGACCCTTATGATAGGCATATGTTTAATACGAACAACGATTACGGCTTGTAGGAAAAATTTTAATTTTTCGAACCTGACTTGCCAACTCTGCCCCCTACGAGCTCTGTCCCTCCATTACCTGTTCTCGTGCTTGCTTAACGGATAACATATGGCACAACCTTATAGTTTGCTGATCAGATTGTAAGAACCGAGCCCTTATCCTCATCAAGAACTTGATCTTCATGCAAAACATTACGACCACCATTTTTGCCATCCTCATTGTTGGTCGTCTGAAGATAACATTGTACACCATTGGGTGGTCTACCATAAAGAACTATCCATACTCTGTGGTTGTGTGCTTACCATCCCCCAAGGTGACTAGCAGAGTGATCGAGCCTTTCACCTTAGCAGGATGGTTCGCAAAACCATACAACGGACTACCTTTCGACAATGTCTATTCCTTCAACCCCATCTTTTGGTATGCATCCCAAGATAACACTTCAACCGCACTTCCACTGTATACCAATATTCTCTTAACCTCAAAATTTGCAATTGTCAATAAGACAACCATCGGATAATTACCTTCGTCGTCGCTGACCAATTCCTCATCATTATTACCAAACTCAACACTCTACCTTTCCTGTTGACGCGACCTCTTGGGAGCGCTAACTAACATCATGCTTCTCATGTGTATCTTGCTCTTTGTGCTCGAACCTACCTACTATTCATTCGTACCTACAATCATATGAATGGTACCTTTAACTTTCTGCTTACCTTTAGGATCACTGTGCAAGCCCTGATCTTGCTGAGAACCCTTCTGATTCACAAACTCTGCGAGCTCACCATTTCGCACTGCCTCCTTTATAGCATCATTCAGAGTGAAACAGACTCAGTCTTATGTCCTATGTCATCGTGGAAGACATATCTATCTCTTGAATTCAACCTTTTGGTAGTGCTCCTCACTAGGGATGGTTTGGGTAAAATTCGATTAATTTACCCAAATAATATAGTAAATTTTTTTTTTTGAAATAGGCTGTCAGTAGGATTATTTACCAATCTAGTATTTTTTTGGGTGGAGCCTTTCTCATAGGTGCCACCACCTTTTTTATAATAATTGTTTTTATTTTTTAAAGAAAATATTATTTTATTAGTGGTGCCTTTCTCATAGGCAGCACCACTTGTATAAATTTTTCGGGTACAATACATGACCTGCGTATATGTACGAATATGGTATGTGATAGGTGGTGCCTATTTGGTAGGCGCCACTGGTCACTCCTACCTGATAGACGCCATTGGTGACTCTTATCTGTTAGTTTACCTACAATAAAAATAATTTATGTTAGTTTACAATAATAATATAATTAAAATAAATATAAACTATCTAAACGTAAAAAACATACGAATTAAAAAAATAAAAATAGAAATAGAAACATACCTGATTAGTTTCTTTCAAACAACCTATAAAATTATATAACAATAAATTTAATCAAAATTTTAATAAATCAATAAAAATTGTCAAATAAATAAAAATCAAATAAAATTACATTAAAAAAATCACAACACACTAAACTGAACAGTAACAATTTATATAACCTAATCATAAATTACTAACAAAATAGCTATAAAATTATTTTTTTAAAAAATTACATTACTAAAAAATCACCAAACCCTAAACTAAACACTAACAATTTATAACCTAATCCCATAAATTACTAACAAGATAAATAACTATAACATTAATAACAAAACACAAAACACTAACAATTTATAACCTCATCATAAACTATTAACAGATAAAAGTCACCAGTGGCGCCTATCAGGTAGGAGTCACTAGCGGCACCTATCAGATAGGAGTCACCAGTGGCGCCTACCAGATAGGCACCACCTATCCATACCATTTTTTTACATATACGCGGGTTATGTATTGTACCCAAAAAAATAATATAAGTGGTACCGCCTATGAGAAAGGCACCATTAATAAAAATAATATTTTAAAAAAGTATTATGAAAAAATGTGGTGGCGCCTATGAGAAAGGCTCCACCAAAAAAAAACATACTAGATTGGTAAATAATCCTGCTGACAGCCTATTTCAGTATTTATTTATTTTTATATTATTTGGGTAAATTAACCGTAAGATGCCAAGGCTTTTGACTTGGTTGAGAATGAAGGTTCGGGTGGCACTCAAGAGGGTATAAGCTTCAAACCTGCCGTAGGGAATATACCTCCTAGTATATTCTGACTAAGATCCTTGGGGGGCTTTAGGAGAATTACCTTGAGCTTAACTTCTTTGCGGCCTATCATTTCTTACTCGCAACGATTGGCTAGGAGGGCCTTGTCTACTGTGAGGTCCTTCCCTATTCTTGGATTGTCTATCCTCCCTTTAAAAGGTGCCACAGGATGCTTTCTTGATTTTCTTTGCCTCTGTGAACTTGTGGGCTCGCTCGTATAGGTTAGCCAAACTTTGCGGTTTGTTATCTGTAAATGAGTATTGTACATGGTCATTCTGTACTCCTATTATAAAGGCATCAATGGCCCATTGGTCCTCCAAATTCTTTATATTGAGGGTCGCTGCATGGAATCTTTTTACATAATTTTGAAAGGACTTATCCTCTCTTCGCTTTACCGACATTAGCCCCATAGGTGTACTTATGATTACTCTGTGGGCTCTAAATCTTCCTAAAAACATCTTTCTTAACTATGAGAAACTTCAAACTGAACCATGAGGAAGGGATAGATATTAGTCCTTAGCACTTCCCTTAAGCGTCGTGGAAAATGCCTTACACTTTGCTGCATCTAACGTCCCCAGAACATTCATGTAGTCGTTGTATTGCATCAAATAGACTCGCGGGTCACTCCTTCCCTTGAACATATCCTTTAGGACCTTGAAGTCACGTGACAAGTTCACTGCTTCAATCTCGAAGGCCAATGGATTGTTAGAACAGAACAACCAATCTATGTCCCTGAGATTCAGGGCGCAATGCCCTTACATCCCTCTGCAACTCATCCATATCATTCTACCACTTTTTCACTTGCGTGCCTGAGACCTCGTTCTACGTATTCACGTTGTCATGAAAGCCAGAGTTGTCAGAATGCATCTTCCTTCTCAACTCATCGTTCTACTTCAGCAACTCCTACTGAAAAGCTTGTTGTTGCTCGAATCGCGCCTCCTGAGCATCTATCTGCTCCCTCATGAACCTTATTTGCTCTTGAAGAGCAAAGAACTATTGCGGGGGTGCCTCTTGGCTAGAAAGAAGCAACAACCTTTGACCAACGGAAACATTCAGGTTTAAAGGACCAGAAACTCCTTGATAAAATACATCGCCAAAGTTCTCTGATTTGTATTACTAAACATAATTACTGATTAATGATGATTTGCATTGCCAAATTATAATTATAAATTATGTAATTGTGCAATTATAATTTGTATTACTAAACACAACATAAGGAATTACTATTCCTTATAATTACAAGAGGATGAAACTATTACCTTAATAATTACTCTTTCATCCAATTATTTTATGTTGTCTAGGCACATCCTAAATTATAATTCACTCATTCAATGGTTTTTCATTGAAAAATTTCTATCAAATAGTTGTTTTGTGGATCATACTTCCTTAACAGTTTGAAGTTAGTTAACCAAAAAAAAAAAATTGAGGAGAAGTGCTATGGGTTGATACAAAGAAGAAATGAATGTGAGTGTGAGTATGAGTATGAGTATGGGTGAACAAAAAGGAAGGGTTTGATAAAATAAGAGTGGGTGAGTACAATGAAAGGAGAAGAAAAGAAAAAAAGGGTAAAGATAGGGAGAGAAAAAAAATGAAATCTTATAATTTTTTAAAATCATAATTAAATTAAAATAATATGTAAATTAAAAATTAAATTTATTATTATGTTATTTTTAGAATTTTCATATTTCCTTATCACAAAATTAATAATAATTAAAAGAATGTGATGATGCTCTATTAGTGGAGATGGTTTTGGCTAGTGGATCTATTGATAGTAGTTTGATGAAATTGTGCCTAATATATCACTTAATTAATTGAAGCTGGAAGGTATGTATTTGTCATGTTCTAATAATCCAAAACGAAGTTGTAAATTATTTGGACAATATTCTGTTACAGAATTTACAGGATTACATTTATTGTAAAATCACCTCCTTCAATGCAAAATCTAGTGCCGACTAATTATAATATTTCTATAATGTTTTAATTTATTTGTGATAATATAAATACTTAATACTAACTATTTATCTAAAAAAATTTGACAAAAAACATATCTAATTCACCTGCAATGTAATATACCCTTATCTATATAACGAGGGGTTGATGAGTTGTTTATTTATTTATTTCAATGATTTGTTTTTGTTTACTGATCCTTATCTGCTGAAGTATATTGTACACTAATCATTGCTTTGGATTTTTCAACTCACTGGAATTTTGCATCTTGTCGCATTCGACACTTTCCTCTTTTGTAGGCATCAATTTCATTTTAATTTTACATTTTTAAAATAGATTTAATTAGTGGCATTCTTTTGTATTTTACGTTAAACTATTTTTTATACATTAATTAACAAATTTTATAATGTCATAAAACTTTTGAATTTTATAAATAGTTTAAGGCTGACCGTATATTATGGTTTTTTTTTTAAATTATATCAACAACAAAATGTGTAACGATATTGTTTTGTTTAATTAAAATTATTATAAAACTTAAGAATCCTTTTTCTTAAAATAATTAGTAAATGCCTTTAATATCCTTAATGAAATTATTTAAAGTAATATTTTATATGAGATATAATTGAAAACTATTAATTTAATGAATTTGAACCTTATGTAATGATCTGATAATTAAAGTGTTCACCACTCCAAATATAATCTGAATTTAAATCGTATTAATTGCATTGTTATTTAGGTCTAGTCGATTTCTATAGACTTATTAAGGAGAATATACCTATTAATAGTGTAAGGTTGTATGAATACAATGGAAACAACATGTTTGATGACTTATTAAGGAGAATATACCTATTAGTAGTGTAAGGTTGTATGAATACAATGGAAACAACATGTTTGATGAGAGAGAAATATGTGTAACAAAATATTATTTAATTAAACTATTAAAACGTTTTAAGATACTTTTATTTTCTTGGGTAAGATAATTTTAATTTTTAAAACTTGTACTCTATTGAATAAAAGAAATTATATAAATTATCTGTATATGATTTATTTATTTAATCGCATTTGAAATTTTGATGTGACGATATGATATATTATTAAAGTATGAAGTAGTTTTTTGATTTTCCAAATTTAGAATTAAAATGAATTTAAGTTTATCAAAGTTAGAATATATATATTAAGATAGATTTAAGGGTAATTTATAAAAATAGTCACTTTTGTTTACCTTAGGTTACATTTTAGTTACTTATGTTTAAAATTCTACGTTTTAGTCACTTATGTTATTATTTTGTTACGAAGTGATCACTCTATCGTTAAGTTCCGTTATCTCTCTAACGGTAATTGTAGGTGGCAGTACAACTAGATTTTAGGTGCCAACTTAGATTTCTAAATGGGAAGAAAATAAATTTTTAATTAAAAAAATATAATTAATTAAAATTTTCAAACCTAAACCTTAACTAAAAAAACTGTTCATCTCCTCTTTTTAATTTTTATTCTGTCTCTTTTTTTTTAATGAGTTTTTTTTTCATTTGACTGAAAAAACTATTATTAAGATCAAAATAGTTGAAATCAGAAATAAGAAAGAATAATCTGGAATACCCACAAAGAGATTGTGAACATACAAGTTGATTCTAATCAGAAAAAATTTGATTGAGAAACCAATTATTCAAGAATTATGAAAGAACTAGAAAATATAATAATTAGGAACAAGAACAGTAAAAGTAACAGCCCTTTTTTGAAAATTTTAAAATTTTCTTGAATGAAACATATTTCTGGTTGCATTTTATGGGATGCCTATTGATGCAAAATAAAATACATGTTTACAAAAAATTTCAAAAATTAGAAGAAAATATCAAGAATTTTAATTTAGGGTTTTTATTAAACAATAAAAAAATCTAATTTTTTATTTTTCAATACTGAATAAAAGAGATAGAGGAATACAAAAAAGACATACCTGAACCTTCCTTTGAATTCATATTTATGAAGCAGTCAATTTAATTTTGACTATTTTGATCTTAATAGTAGTTTTTCCAGTCAAATGAGGAAAAAAAACTCATTGAAAAAAAAGAAGAGATGGAAGAAAAATTAAAAAGAGAATATGAACAGTTTTTTTTAGTTAAGGTTTAGGTTTAAAAATTTTAATTAATTAAATTTTTAATTAAAAATTTATTTTTATCCCATTTAGAAATCCAAGTTGGCACTTAAAATCTAGTTGGACTGTCACGTAGGATTACCGTTAGAGAGATAATGAAATTTAACGGTAGAGTGATCAATTCGTAACAAAATAATAACATAAGTGACTAAAACGTAACATTTCAAATATAAGTGACTAAAATGTAACCTGAGGCAAACAAAAGTGACTATTTTTATACATTACTCTAAATTTAATTATTAAGTTTGGATCAATAATTACATTAATTCATTAAAAATAAAATTAGAGCATAATATCAAAATTTATTTTTTAATTTAATAATTTATTTAAAAAACATATTTTATTGCGGGAATTTATTTTCCTCCACTATACAAATTTCTAGTATGTTTCAAAATCTGTCACATGAAACGGAGATACTTTTGAAGTACAACTGGTTCTGTTGTGTCGGCGTAGAGTATCGCTTAAATAAACAGAACAAATAAAAAAAAAATTACTTCGGTTGACTACTAAGTTGGGGGATTCTGCTATATTTACTTATTAATCAACTCTCTCTGTTGACTTCCAAATAAGAAGAAGAAAAAAAAAAAGAAACTCTCTCTATTGCTTAAAGAATTCATAACTGAAGAAAAATAGATAAATTAATTCAGTTTTATTTCTCACTACAGAGTGAAGTGAATGAGAAAAGCTGTAGTGAAAATTCAGCAGCAATGAAAAGAAGGAGGTTAGGATCTTAGGCGAAGATTTCGAAAGGAAAAAGGGTGATATTTTTCAAAACGATTCGTTTGATTATTGATGAAATGCACTGGCAGGATAAGAGGTGAAGCGAAGAATCCGGCAATTATTTCGAGATCCGGAGAAAGAAATGTCTTAAAACCAAATTTTTGAATTTTTTTCAAAACGATTCTTAGCTGCTCCTTTTTTTTTTCCTTTGAAATTATGAAATTTTGATTTGCAAAAAAAAAAAGGAGAAATAGGGTAAAGGGTTTATGGCAATGGAGTCGAGAATGGAGCGATACGAGATAATGGAACAGATCGGCCGTGGTGCTTTCGGCGCTGCCATTCTCGTCCATCATAAATCCGAGAAGAAAAAGTATTTTCTTTTCTGGTTTCTCAATTTTTGAACTTTTAGCAACGTGTAAATTGTTTGATCGATTTTATTTTTCGAATTTCAGTTATGTGTTGAAGAAGATCAGATTGGCGCGGCAAACGGAGCGTTGTAGGAGTTCTGCACATCAAGAAGTTAGTTGTTATTTCCTGTTAAATAATTTAATCTGTTAATAGAGAATTTAAATTTCCAATTTGTAATTTACTAATTTTGTGGAACGTAGATGGCCCTTATTTCGCGAATTCAACACCCTTACATTGTTAAATTTAAGGAAGCCTGGGTTGAGAAAGTAAGTTACCGTGCTACATTTTTGTATTTTTGCTAGGATTCTTGAATCAAAATCTACTTTTACTTGTAGCTTGTTGAGTACGTGACTACCTTTTGTTTTCTTCCCCTGTTGATTTTGAGTTTTTGATTGTAATGTAGGGTTGCTATGTTTGCATTGTTACTGGGTACTGTGAAGGTGGCGATATGTGAGTTTCCGTATTTGCATGGAGAACTTTGATTTGAAGTTTTTTTGTGTTTAGATTTCTGCAAAATTTGCAATATGTTAATATTGTTCTGTTTTACTGTTTCTAACAGGGCCGAATTGATGAGAAAATCAAATGGGATCTATTTCCCTGAGGAGGTAATCTAATTTCTCTATACCTACTGAATTTTTACAAGTTAGTTTCTTCTTAGGTTATGGCTTACAAGTTAACACTGATGATTGTGAACTTCGTGCAGAAACTCTGCAAGTGGTTTGCACAGCTACTTCTGGCAGTTGAATATCTGCATTCAAATTTTGTTCTTCATCGGGACATAAAGGTATGAATGTGTTAATTTATATTGGTCTTTCTATTAACTTAATGTTTCATGGACTGACTTTAGCACTATTTTGGTAGTGTTCCAATATCTTTCTTACCAAAGATCAAGATGTCCGCCTTGGTGAGTTTGCCTTTTCCCTTTTCTTCTTGGTTTCTTACAGGTTCTCTCTTTCTCTTTGTTTCTATATTGAGTTATATTAGATATCCTACCTGATTGTCTATTCTGTGATTGTTATCCTAAATTTCCTTTCTGGTCTGTGCTGCTTTAGGGGATTTTGGGCTTGCTAAAACTTTGAAGGCAGATGATTTGGCTTCCTCAGTATGTACTTTGTAATGAAATTATTCTTTTATATACATTTTCTTTTTAATCTTTTTTCAACCGTGTCCGAGGATTGAAAAACAGTTTTTTTGGGTCATTTTTCTCTACAATTTCAGTTGGGTAATAAATAAGCTTATGCTACAAAGCTTCAAAAAGAGTTGTGTTCCATATTTGTGTTCTGTTGGCTGATTCCACAATTTCCTTTAATACTCTTATGGCAAAAATCTTGGATGGCGGTAGCATATTATTCATAGAGTAGATAATTCATAACATAATACATATTCCACTCTACCTGGGTTAGCTGTCACAGTCTAACATGTTCTGGAAAAATAATATGATTTGTTAAATGAACATGCTAAGTGTGTTCCAAGCTTGCAGTTAAACTTGGTGCTACTTTTAGTTCTTATCTACTGAGAACAAATTGTTACTAATTGCCAAGGAAAAGTTATAATAATACCAATTTGATTAAGATAAATAATCACAATCATTTTTCTTCAAGGAAAGAGTTAAACAGAAAAAGAATCATTATTTGATACCTTAGTATTTTTGGAGATAGATGGCTTCATTACTGAGTAATTGAAAAAATATGCATGTATGCGTCTTCTGGTTACTTAGTTAAAGTGGGTTAAATTTGATTATAGTGATGCACTTAACATTTTTAATGGTCTTGTATTAATAATTTAATGTAAAAGAGGCTAAACATTGTGCGAGGATTACATAGTGGAGTACTGTAAATCAACTGTGTCACTCATATGTTGTTTCAAATTTAAATGTCCAAAGACATAAAATTCTTTTATAACTGTACCTGTTGGGTTAGATTTGTACTCCTCAATCCCCACCCTCATACTTGATACATTTGGACAAAGGCAGTAGGGAGGAGGGAGTTGAAACCTGCTTCTTGAGCCTCAAATGCTGGGGTACGAGTATGAGAACAGCCACTAGTCTAAAAATTAGTATTCTCAAGCCCTTATATTGACTTTCAGTTAATACAAAACTTATTTACCTTTGATATAATTATTCGTTTTGTGTATTTATTCTTATGTTAGAATGTGATGATTATTTTTAGTTCTAGTGCTAGTTAATAGTTGTTTACTACATGTCTCAGGTGGTTGGAACACCCAATTACATGTGTCCTGAGCTGCTTGCAGATATCCCTTATGGTTTTAAGTCTGATATCTGGTCTCTGGGTATGTCTTTTCTTGAGTGTTTGACATGTACAAGTATTTTCTTTTTCTTTCTTCTTCTCTTATTTTGGCAGAATTGCTTCTTGTTCAACAGGGTGCTGTATGTATGAGATGGCTGCTCGTCGTCCTGCTTTTAAAGCTTTGGTAAGAATTCTCTCAGTTCTTTGGTTGAATCTTTTACTTGTATTCCGGAATGAGTTTACAGTTATATCCCATTTTGACAAATAGCACAAATTTCATTTGATGTTATATTAACAAGGAAATTATAAAATGTATTTTTTTCTTTAAATCTTCTTGTGGAAGTTTTTTCCATTGCCAAATGTAATGAAACTTTCTCAGTAGTTATCTGAATTGGATTTGAGTAGTAGCAATTTTGCTACATTTATAACAGTTTTCCATGAATTCTTTGATGCACTTGTAAGCAGTGCTTTCAAAATACTTAATATTATCTTCTTGTCTGGTGTGATGTGATGTCCTTTGATAGGTTTTCCACAAGCTACTAATTTTGAGCCTCCGCTAACCATGTAAATTATACAAATTTAATTCTGATCCAACTAATTTTTTATCAAACTTGTTCTAGGACATGGCAGGGTTGATAAGCAAGATAAACCGTTCCTCTATTGGCCCTTTGCCTTCTTGCTACTCTCCATCGTTGTAAGTCTAATATGAACTTTAGAGTTCAGTCTTGTCGGTTTTCATGATGACTTGAGTATTCTCTTGTGATTTTTCATGCTCTATCTGTGCTTTCTACCCTTGCTCATTTCCTCATTTTGCTAAGTATTCTTTCATGCATTTTTTTTGTTCATTAGTATTCTTTCATGCATTATGTTTCAATTAAGTGCGGATCTCTTAATCATATTCTTTATTACATGTCGAGGAATTTTGAAACTGGTTTCTTGGGAACTATTCTTTCCTCTCTTTTATACAGCACAGAAAACTGAATTTTCGTTTAAAATCCCAAGGGACTAAGCAATCTGTATTTGGGTGGTAACGCTTAACATGATTAATGCTGTAAACTTTTTCAAGTAATCAACTCCTCACTGCGTGATGGTTAATCTGTTTAATGTTACACACACAGGAAAACAGTTATCAAGGGCATGCTAAGAAAGAATCCAGAGCATCGACCAAGTGTAAGAGTTTCTTTTTGCTTAATTCTAAGGCTTCTCCACATGCAGGACTTTGATGTAACATTTTGGGTTTTCACCTTGATTAGGCATCAGAGCTTTTGAAGCACCCTTATGTGCAGCCTTATGTTGATAAGTATTGTCCATCATTCAGCAACCTTTCAAAGAACTGCTGCTTGGATAAGCATGTTACCACCAGTCGTGGTATTAGGAAAAACATGGCCGAGAGTCAGAATAGTAATAGCTCATGTAGCAATAAAGATAGTTTGCTTTCCAGTTACAGAAACACTGCCACAAGGGTTCCAGATAGCAATAATAAGGCTACTGCCTCAGATTCAAATCCTAAGGGAGAAGAGATTTGCCCCGTTATTTCAGCTGGTGAAGTTGATGAAGAAGGAATGATGAAACCTTCTTATGTGGAGCAGGAATCTAATGTGCAATCAAAGCAACCAAAAAACACCAAAAGTATGGTGACGGCTTTGAGAGAAGGGAAAGTAAGAGAAAGTGGTTCCCCTATGAGAGGTAGCCGTACAAAAGCTGTAGGTGGATTGACTCAGAGAAATAATATAGAGGCATCACTCAAAGTTCTCAAACCTCCTTGTCCAGCTCCAGGTTCAAAATTCAATGCAAATACACCCACTGTTGCTTCAGCAAAATTACCATTAGATTCTGCTAAAAGGATGCCAGGATCACACCATTTGAAGCACCAGGTATGATTGCCACTTAGTGGTTCAATTTTAATCTATTTTTTATTGGTATCCTCACTTATTTTGCAAGATTCTTCTCTCCAGTTACCTGTAATTGAATCCTCCCCTAAGACTAAACCTAGAAATGAAGGGACTCCTCCACCTGCACCTTGGAAGCATGTTGCTGAAGATAGTCTACCTTCTAAGCACAGAACTACTCCTTCCAACTTTGCAAGAAGATCATCTATTACAGGAAAAATGAAACATGCTGGAACTGATGTTTTAAATGGGGCAAGTAACAGAAGCAAATTAGGATCTCCAGAAATAAACCAGGAGTGTGAGGCTATTTCTCGCCAACCGCCGAACACTTACTTTTCAAATGCTTCTAGGGAGGTAAAACAAGAGGCTGAGACTGAGATAGCTCTAAGTCAATCTACAAAGGGGGTGCAATCAGATAACAGAAATTCTATCTCATCTTCAATCTCAATTCAAGCATTTGAGATTTGTGATGATGCAATAACCCAGTTTATTGACATGAAAGAACAGACACAAGATCATGGGATAATCACTGACATCAAGAACTTGGAATTGCATCCACCATGCAGCTCACCTGCTCTGAAATCAGAGATGCCTGAGGTTCTGTTGAGAGAAAGCTACAGTTATGATCATGAATCTGTCATATGTTCAACTGAAGAATCTGATCCAGCGAAGGCTCATTTCACTTCAGTTGATGAAAAAGTCAGTCCAAGTGCCCCTTTAGGCCTTCCGGTCCTGATTTCTGAAGAAAATTTTGTTCATAAAGATGATACAGCTGCAAGCAGGATAGTTAGTAGGGATGATGCCCCTGTGAGCACCTCAAGTATGGATGATATTCCTTTAAGCCAGATAAGTAGAACGGATGATGCTCCTATAAGTAGTCCTAGTAGTAGGGATGATGCCCCTGTGAGCACCTCAAGTACCTGGGATGATGCTCCTATAAGCAGGCCTAGTAGCGGTGATGATGCCCCTATAAGCAGGTTAAGTATGGGGGAAAATGCTCCTGTAAGTGGACCAACTGCTGGTGAAGATTACCCCTTTAGCAGGCCAAGTAGAAGTGTTGATGCCCCTATAAGCAGGTTAAGTATTGGGGAAAATGCCCCTGTAAGTGGACCAACTGCTGGTGAAGATTGTCCCGTTTGCAGGCCAAGTAGCAATAATGATGCCCCCATGAGCTGTATAAGTATTAGGGATGATACCCATACAAGCAGGTTAAGCATTGTGGAAAGTTTCCCTGTAAGCGGACTGACTGCCAGGGAAGATTGCCCTACTATCAGGACTGATGAAACCATGGCAAGCAGATGTAGTAGTGGTTATGACAAGTTCACTGTAATGGAACTTCTCTCATCAGTTGCAGAAACTTTGCCTTGCACCTCATCAATTTCATGTAGCCCGAAGAATTCACAACCAGATAAAGAAACAAATGTGCATGATTCAACAATTGGAACACCATCTGATGAAATTATACATGTTAAAAGGCACAGTAGCTTCTGTGTTGGCAGTGAGAAGCCAGCAGTCAAAAAGGTAGAAACGGGTGATCGAAGTGTGGATGTTGGGAAACTCATAAATGTTTCGAGGAATGAATTGTATATGAGAAACATGACTAGTTCACTGACTCTTACATCAAGTTGCACTGAAGCTTCAAGTTCAACATCAAATGTTTTAGATTATTCTGGTCTCACGGAAATGGATGTGAGGAACTCCATTCCCTCTGGTGTTAAAGAAACGGATACTACGTGCTGTGTTTCCTCATCTCGAGGACTTATAGATGATGTGAGGGATGTATTAGTTATGAGAACCATGACTAGCCCAGTGACCCTTGTGTCAAGTTGCTCTGAAGCTTTAAGCTCAGCACCAAATGTTTCGGATTATTCTGGTGTCGGAGAAATGGATGTTAGGAACTCTATTTGCTCTGGTGTTGAAGAAATGGATATTAGTAACTCTGCTTCTTCATCCCCAAAACTCGTAAATGAAGCAAGGGATGAACTGTATATGAGAAACACGACTAGTCCAGTGACCATTACATCAAAATTTTCTGAAGCTTTAAGTTCAACACCGAATGTTTCAGATTATTCTGGTGTAGAAGAAATGGATATTAGGAACTCCATCTCCTCATCTCCTGAACTGATAGATGTTATGAGGGATGAATTGGATATGAGAAACACGACTAGTCCAGTGACCAATACATTAAGTTTCTGTGGAGCTTTAAGTTCAACACCAAATATTTCGGATTATTCTGGTGTCGAAGAAATGTCCATTACCTCTGGTGTTCAAGAAATGGATATTGTGAACTCTATTTCCTCGTCTCCAGAACCCATGAATGTTGTGAGGGATGAATTAGATATAAGAAACAGGATTAGTCAAGTGACCCTTGCAGCAAGCTGCTATGAAGCTTTAAGTTCAACATCAAATGCTTCATATTATTCTTGTGTTAAAGAGGTGGATGTTAGGAACTCAATGCGCTCCACTTTTAAAGAAAAGGATATTGGGAACTCCATTTCCTCATCTCCAGAACCCACAAATGTTGCGAGGGATGAATTGGATGCAAGAAACATGACTAGTTCAGTGACCCTTGCATCAAGCTGCTCTGAAGCTTTAAGTTCAACACCAAATGTTTTGGATTATTCTGGTGTTAAACAAATGGATTGTAGGAACTCCATGCCCTACGTTGTTAAAGAAATGGATATCGGCAACTCCTTTTCCCCATCTCCAGAACCCATCAATGTTGTGAGAGATGAATTGGATATGAGAAACATGACAAGTCCGGTGACCCTTGCATCAAGTTGCTCTGAAGCTTTAATTTCAACACAAAATGTTTCAGATTATTGTGGTGGTAAAGAAAGGGATATTAGGAACTCAACTTCCTCCCCGGAGGCTGTGAAGCCCGGATCTTGTGTAACAGAAGATGAGAAACCTGCAAAGGAAACTCTGGATGTCAATTCTTATAGGCAAAGGGCAGAGGCACTTGAAGGGCTCCTTGAATTGTCTGCAGAGCTACTGCAGCAAAACAGATTACAAGAGCTGTCCATAGTTTTGAAGCCTTTCGGGAAAGATAAGGTGTCTCCAAGGGAGACAGCTATCTGGCTATCCAAGAGTATGAAAGGAATGATGATAGGCGATTACGGACGGAATTCATGAAGTATTATTATTATTATTTCCGGTATTCTTTTTCTCATATATTCACACTGCTGTTGTAATTGTTAGCTTTTTTGGATAACGTGCTTACCTCCTCCTATCACCTCATACTGTAATTCTTTCAATGCATTTTGTCATTGTACATAGTTGAAAATACAAATGTACGAATATGCTACGTAGAAGACGTTGAATGCAAATCAAAGTGAAATGATTACAATTGGATCCACTTGCAGTGGATGTTTCGGGTCTGTGCGATTTGTTTTTCTAAAAACTGCAAGACATTCACTGTTGGTTCTCATCTCATCTTTGAGTTACAATTTGACTAATCCAGATTGAAATTGGGTTGAGTTTGGATCAAAGTTCTTAGGTTTGACATGATAGCTAATGATTCTGATATAGATAGATGATTCATATAGTCTATTTGCATAAAATGTTTTTTGGAAAACATGAAGATTTTTCTAAAATACTTGTAAATTTTCTTATGTTTAGATGATGGAATGTAGAATGGGTTTTTTTTTTTTGGTTATTTTCTGGAGAAACTACATTCTTTTTCCAATTAGCTATTGAAATATTAATTGTAAAAATATTTAAAATATTTATTAACAGAATGTTATTGTCTTAATATTATTATTTTATATAGTAATATTTTAATAGTAAAATTTGATACTAAAATATTACCTATAATATATATAAGTTTGGTGAACTTTTTGAACATATCGTGTATTACATTATTAATTATTATCACGTGATAATTAAAAAAAAGTAAGATTAACTATTAATTAATGTGATAGTATATTAATATTAAATTAATTAATTTAGTCATATAGTTTACATATTTATTAAAAAATAACACTATAAAATCATGGTGACAATTATAGTGAGAACTTTTAAAATGAGAGTCATAACAATCAAATTGTTTTTAACTCTTAGATCAAAGTGAATCAATCTAAACCTTAAATCTAAAATTTATTCTACCTCACTAAAATAAAGAGCACAACATCTAATTTTTTTTTCTCTCCCAATGTAATACAAGTTTTAGGAACAATTTTTTAGGATAATATCTTACTCTTAGATTTTTTTTCTGAAGAAAAAAAATAGAAGCAAATTTACAACAGAATGGAAAGTAAGATATTAGGTTTAATCTTAATTTATTTAGGAAAGAAAAACAAATATCAAATACTTAAATTGTTTAATTGTGATAACCCTAGTCTCTTACTTTTAATCTCGTTGTAAATTTGCTTCAAATTTTTTTTATTTTGTTTCAAAAAAAAATCTAAAACTATGAGATTACCCCCAAAAAAAAATTCAGCCTAAAACTTGTATTACACAGCTAAAAGAAAAAAAATATTGGACATTGTACTCTTTATTTTAGTGAAGTAGATTAAATATTAAACTTAAGGCTTAAATTTATTCATTTTGATCTGAAGGTCAAAAACAATTTAATTGTCATGATTCTCATTTTAAGAGTTTTCACTATAGCTGTCAATTTTATATCTATCTATCTATCTATCTATCTATACCAATATCTAAATCTATATATATTATTAATTAATAAAAGTTTTAAACCAATAAAATTATTGACTATTAATTGAACAAGTAAAAAAAAAATGAAAAAAGAACAAGTCTTCTGTAGAAAATGCCGTATAAACAATTTGCAAAAAATAATTATCTCTTTCTTAAAAAATTTAGTGTCATGTGATTTAAAAAAAAAAACAAAACAAAATTGGGTAAAATTGAAATCTTTTTAATTTGACAAAAGAAGAAGAAAAAGGAGAACAAATAAATTATATTTATGTCACATTCTTTTTGTTATTTTAATATTATTATATTTTAAGACATTAATAATTCATTATATATTAATATTTATATTAGCATCCATTAGATTATTAAGATATAGATATTACATGTATTAATAATTATTACTTGATAATAATAAAGTAATTTAGTTGTACATGTATTTTCTACTTTCACCTTTTTTTTCAAATACATATAATAAAAATGTATTAATTTAAAATAAAATATATAACTATTTTATTATGATCTAAAAAATAATTTTTTTATTATTAAACTAAAGTTATAGCAATATTAAATAGATAACTGATAGGTTTCATGTTTCTTTTTAATAATAAATTATTAATTAAAAATAATTATTATTATTTTATTAGTAGAGTTTCAATTTTCTTTAGATAAAAAATTATTATTATAAAATATAAAATCATTATAACAATTATATTTATTTTTTTAAATCCACATTAAATTACACTTATTATTTTAGATTAATTATCACTTAATTAGTATTATAATTATACGTACATTCATTAGCAACACATTTTCATTTAAGTAGAAAAAAAATTAATTTTTAATATAATTTGATAGTTTTTTTTTCTATCACACAAAAAAAAAGTTTGATTTTAATTATTGTTTATACAGTCAACTTTTATTATTATTTTCTGTTTGATACTTTTATTTTATGTTTAATTATATTTACATAATTATAAATATTTTTTACTATGATATTTTGAGATATCATGTTTACTTCTTCTTTTTTATGCAAATAAACATACACGAAAATATGGCATATAAATAAATGTTAGTACAAAAAAGATAGATATAATATTATTTAATGTATCGATAATAAAAATTATACAATTTTCTCATACCATATAATTAATTCAATTATGATTTGAATTCTTTGATTATTACAATCTTTTACTTACCCTCATTTTATTTCATAACAATTACTTAAAATAATCATATATTTTATTAAATAATAAAAATAATTAAATGTGTATACGTATGTGCAAGGCATATTATCTAAAAAACTACTATTTATTTTAAATATATAAAATATTATTGCTTACTATTAAAAATTAATAATATTAGCTCTAATTATTATTTATATTGATATAATTATTACTAAATATTACTTTTAATATTAATAGTTGAAATAGTAATAGTTTAGTAATAATATTCAAAAGATATTCATATGTGTAGGGGATAAACCCATGTAAACAACGAACAAGTAAATAAAGTAGACAATCAAATACACAAATTTACGTGAAAAAAACTCCTAAAAAATGATAAAATATCATTGGAAAAAGGAGATTTCACTAATATAAAGAAGTACAAAGATGGAGAGAATCAAAATAAAGAAAACCCAAAACGCCTATTAAAGTTGTGTGACTCGAATCCTTGTTAAAGAAATAATACAATGGTAAAATTAGGGGATTATGTAGGGCTTAAGGCTGAGGGCCTCTTCTTCTATTTGAAATTGATTAGAATAAGGTTTTTCAACCTTTAAATTAATGTAGTTGAAACTCCTCTTGTATCGTTCAGTTTTCAACACTAGTGAATTTCTTCTCCTCTGTCCGTAGTGTTTTCCCGAAAGGGTTTCCACGTAAAATCTGTGTGCTCTTATTTTTCTTTTCTTATTGCTTTGCGGTCGTTCTATATTGCCATTATCAACGTTTAGTTTAACAATCTCGAAAGAAAAACCCTTCAAACTCAAAAACACAAAATTCTCTTAATTTGTATATTTTCTGTCTTCTAAACCTATGGTAACTAAGGCCTATTTATAGATTGAAATTCATAGATTTTATGTCTTGAATATCACTAGGTTAATCAAAGTTTAAGTGGGAAACTAAAATAAAGTTTAACTGAGAGAAGAAAACCAAGAAACTTGATGAGCACGTCGCCACATCATGACGTGGCTTTGGGTTGCTGGGATGAAGAATGATCGTGACATCGGTTGTTTGTCGGGATGCCATGCCTTCCCTCGTTGCGACATCACTCACTCTTTTGGTCTGAAATGTGAGGTGTACTCCACAAATCTCCACATTGACTTGTATTTGACTTAACTCCTTTGTCAAGCCTTGTTACAGGCCTAATTTAATCTTCGTTGGATGCTTCCTAAATCCAAGCAGTGCTCAAACTTTGAAATTGGAAGACTTTTTGTCAACATGTCAACCAGGTTATGTTTTTTGCTAATTTTATGAATTTGAGCATCTCCTTGAATTCACCTCTCGAACAAAGTGATAATGGATATCTATGTGCTTTGTCCTTTCGTGGAGCATTTGATTTTTGGTGACACGACAGTTGCCCTTTTCTCGTTAACTAGTTCGCTAAATAGGCCTCTTAACCAAATTGCTTCCTTTACAGCTTCAGTGCTTGCCATGTATTCAACTTTAATAGTTGACAAAGCCATTGTGGCTTGAAGTGTAGCTTTCCAACTAATGACACAATTTCTGAAAGCAAATAGATAACTTGTGAGAGGCCTCATTGGATCTAGGTTTTCCATATAATATGAATCAACATATTCGACTAAACCCTTTTTGTAACACCCATAACCCTTATACGTTGCGGGAATAAGGTTACGAAGCATTACTAGACTTTACAGAATAAATAAGAACATTTTTATAAAATTTTAATAAGCATATCAAAAACCAATCATAAAATACTTATATTGTCCCTTGTATGAGCCCTCGAGGCCCAATATGAATTTTAGAAGTGAATCGGGACTAAATCAGAAAACTCAGAGAATTTTTCGCAAAATCTTAAAATTTTCTTAAGAGTAGGGGACACATGCTTGTATGGTCAGGCTGTGTGGCTCACGCGATCAGGAAACATGCCCGTGTCTTAGGCCATGTGGGCATTTGATGTGAGGCACACGGTCGTGTCCTAGCCCGTGTCCATACCTATGTAACTCTTTGACTTAAGTCACACGACCAACCACACACCCGTCTGATAGGCCGTGTGCATGGTGCAGGGGTCACACGGCCAAGCCACATGCCTGTGTGCTAGGCCGTGTACAAAAACTTAGGCATTCTATTTTGAAATTTTAAAGTGCAGGGGACACACGGCCAGACCACACGTCCATGTACCAAGCCTTGTGTCACACACGGTTGAGACACACGCCCGTGCCTCTACTCGTGTGGATGAAAATAGGCCACTTTTCTCACCCAAATTTGGTATCAATCTATGCACTACCATTTCCATACTCACATATCAAAATAAAACCTTCCATTCAAGCCAAAGAGTCAAGCTTCATATCTAACATATCATTACATATATTCAATATCTAAACTTACCAAATTATTCATGTATACATATTTGCATATTTAACTAAATTTTATAATTACAACCATACCTCAATATGCCTTTTGATTAACTATCATTAAATCATTTTAAACTCACCTCATGCATGATTAGTCCATATATATATAAGTTAATTAAAAACATAAACAAAGTGTAACTCCTAATATTTACACAAACCAACTTTACTTAAAACCATTCCAATTCCTATACATGAAAAATAAACCATAATATGTATAGCAAAATCTACCGGAGCAAGTTGGATAGTGTGATCTAATGTGCTGATCCAATCTCCCGGCTTCTCAAAAGTCTACAAAGAATATTAAACAACACAAGTAAGCTTAAAGAAGCTTAGTAAGTTTGTTGGCTTTAAACATAAATCTTACTGAACATACTATAACAAATTATTCAAATAATCATTCAATATACAATTCTTTCCAAACACAATTTCAATCGATGAATTCACTTATTTCAGTTCATTATCAATAATAACTTTAAATCTTCAATCATTAATTTCAAATGTCACTTACCAACTTTTGTCAAATCAGAGAATGTCTTACGAATATTAGTACATTGTATACGGAAGCCCGAAGGCTACACAGAAGCACATAAGTGCTAAACGGAAACCCGTGAGGGTTGAACGAAAGCTCATAAGAGCTGAATGGAAACCCATAAGGGTTAAACTGAAGCTCAAAAGAGCTAAACGGAAACCCATTAGGGTTAAAAAGAAACTCATATGAGTTAATTGAAGCTCATGAGAGCTAAACGGAAAGCAAGCACGAAAATTCACAACAAATGCTGAACCTCGGTTTACTTGGGTAATTTGTCATCAATTCCTCTTTTGCACTGAACAACTGTACTCAATCCTGCGTTCCGTTTTTTTCGAACATTAGATTTTATTTTTTAACAATTGATATGAATAAATTCATAATACCATTAATCAATTTAACATATAACATTTGAAATATAACCATACGAACTTACCTTGGTTAAATTGTGGAATTTGTAGTAGTTTAGAGACTATTCTGCTAATTTCTCTTTTTCACGATTATCAACGGGCTCTTGATTTAAAATATAAAATTATTCATTCATTAGCATATAATTAAATTTTAATTCACTTCACAATTAATACCCCTTAATTTTCAAAATTACACAATTACCCTAACTTTTATAGTTTTACAATTTAGTCCCTCATCAATTATCCTATCAATTGAGCTAATTTTTCTCAATTGACAATTTATCTAAATATTCTAAGCTATTATACAGCCTTTGATCAATAGAATTCTTAGCATTAAACCCTTATATTTAATCTTTTCACAATTTGGTCCTAAAATCAATATCTATTGAAATCACTTAGTAAAATCATCATATAACAAAATTAAAGCTTCAAATCCCTGTTAATTCATCAGAAATATCCAGAACTCATCAATGGTAACTTTCAAAATTACCCATGAACTCGTAAACTAATAAAATAGTTTTTTAGACCTAATTGTAAAAGTCTTAAAAACATAAAAATTTCAAGAAAAGGGCAAGAATTAGACTTACATGCATAAAAATATGAAGAACTAGCTTAGAAATTCTCTCCCATGGCTGTTTGTCAAAATTTAGAAGATGAATAGCCTAGAAACTTATCAAATTTCAATTTGTAAATGTAATTTTACTTTATTTACCATTTTGCCATTGATGGCTATATTTTATTAATTTCCTTACTTATGCCGCCTCATCCCTTAATTTTAGGCTTAATTGCTTCTTAAGTCCTCCCTTATTTATTTATTAAGCCATTTAATCACTATTTCTTTTAATTTACTTTGCATCTTTTTCAATTTAATCCTTTTTAATTAATTAACTATCAAAACATTAAAATTTTCTAACAAAATTTTAATATTACCTTAATGACACTTTGTAAATATTTATAAAAATATTTACAGTTTAGTTTATAAAATCGAGATCTCGATACCTCGTTTTCTAAACCATTTAACCTAATAAATCCTCATAAAACACAAATCACTAATTCAAAAATCTTTCTAAAATCACATTTGACTCGTAAATACTAAATAATAAAATTTACGAGCTTACTCATCGGATTTTGTGGTCTCGAACACTGTTTTTGACACTACTGAAAATCAGGCTGTTACACTTTTGGCTTCTTCCGAACTCTCAGCACATATTTAAAGTACCCTACAAATATATAAAAATCAACAATACTGAAAATCAGGCCGTGTGTGACACATGGTAAGCCTTGTGGATGTGTTGCCAGGCCGTGTGTCCCCTGCACCTAAAATTCTAGGTTAGTTTGCATGGTAGTAAACACATGGGCAAAGACACGGCCGTGTGTCTCAACCGTGTAGAGGACACGGCCTAGCACATGGGGGTGTGCCTTGGCCGTGTGCCTCAAAATGAGCAATGACGTCATAAACAGAATGTTCGGGTTTTTGGATACGGGCGTGTCTAGCCGTGTGAGGGACATGGGCGTGTGCTTGGCTGTGTGAAAACCCCTATAGGTTCGAAATGAAAAATAAATTCAAATAATTTAACACGAGTGAGGGACACGGGCGTGTGCTTTGCCTCCACACGGGCGTGTGAGGTATAACCTTAGAAATTTTACTAAAATTTTTAATAGTTCTCGATTTAGTCCCAGATCGATCTTAATTATATTTTGGACCTTGTAGGTCCATAATAGGGACATTATGATGTTGTTTGATTGGTTTTAAATTAGACTGAAATTTTATAACCCGTATTCTTCGAAATGTCTGAGTATGTGTTCGGTAACGCCTCGTACTTTGTCCCGGTCTAGGGTACAGGTAAGGGGTGTTACAATCCATACCTTATCTTATACTCTTATTTCAAACGATCGTTTGTTGATATTATTTTGGGCAAATTCATATATATGGCGGATACTTACGCAGAATTTCATACCATTGGTTCACATTTAGACATACCTTGATCCAGTTCTGTACATATACGTATACTAATAATTAATTGTGTATAACATTCAGATGAACTCCATATCATACTATATCAGAATCTCGTAATTCAAACTAGCATTGACTCAGATTCAGAATAAAGTTAGAAGAAGATGCAATACCCTTTACTATTCATATTTACAGATCATCATAATAGATACCTTTCTTGACGTACATATACACATCTCTTTTCTATGGAAAACCCTTAAGACTTTGTTCAACTCCTTTTCTAGAACATATAAATACCATATCTTGGTCACACTTATTATAGAACTACTAGAACTTACTCATATCTTACCATAGAGACAAATATTCAGATTCATAGCTTACCAGATAATTCTGACAGTTCATGCCACATAGACTTGGAAGAATACACCATCCAAAAAATTAGATAAAACATGCCACAAAGGCGATCCATTTAAAATTTGCCACAAAGCCGAGCCATGTAAAATTTGCCACAAAGGCATCCCTTTCAGAGTTCGCCACAAAGGCTGTTCTTTTCAGAGTTCACTACACAAGCTATTCTTTTCAGATTTCGCCATAAAGGTTATTCTTTTCAGAGTTTGCCACAAAGCTTATTATTTTCATAGTTCGCCACACAGTCTATTCTTTTTAGAGTTTGCCATAAAAGCTATTCTTTTCAAAGTTCGCCACAAAAGCTATTCTTTTCAAAGTTCACCACAAAGGTTATTCTTTTCATAGTTTGCCAAAAAAGCTATTCTTAACTTTCGTGTTTATGATATGAATTTACCTAAATTCACATTTTGTGAGGTTTTCCTATCATCGTCCCGGGACAGGTAGAGAACCCCATTGGGTAATCACAATTCATTTGTTCTTATTTAGAGGACGTCATGGTCATGGACTTTTCCTTCAAATTTTATATCAAAGTTCATGTTTTCAATTTCGACAGACTCTATTAGACACTGCCATGATGAACAGACACAGACTCTCTTGATAGAATTTTCATACATTGACATAATCTAAGTTCAACCTTTTTACTTCACTAACTTACACCTAATCAGAACACTACATATCTCATAGCATATTTTTCAGACATATACATACTTCATATCATAGTACTCATGCACCACTTATCAGACTTTATTCCAAATATACATACTATACATTCCATGGTTTCAGATTTATAGTTCAATCACTTTCTTATTGACCTACTTCAGTATGAATAATATACATGCAAGAGTCAAAGTAAATACTCACCTGATACCCACATTCAACAACTTGAACTCTATATTCAAACTTTCATCATGAAATCACAACAACCACTACTTACAAAACATAGGTACACCATTACTACTTTTATAAATACAAGTTGCTTTTCATTTCAAGCGCTATCAATCCCATGCAGAAACCTTATACTTACAGTCTCACTGCTCAGTTACTAATCTTAGATTTACTCATTTTGAACTTAACATGCAGAGTTGAAATACTTACCCTGATGCGAAGTAACTACTGATCATAAAAGAACTTTAGCCTCTAGATCATCAAGGTAGGATACATTCAGACTTAAAGAATGTTTCCATAGATACCACTTAAGGAAGAGAAAGAAGAACCTCTTTCAAGCTATATTCTTACATATAAATATGACTCATCTTACTTACTGGAATTCAAAAAGTGTCATATGTATCAAAACTTGCCTTCTTATTGGCCTACAATTTTTGAAAAAAGTATAAATAGGTTTCATTCATCAAACTTATCAAACTAAATTGTATAGTTGGTTTCTAACCAGATTACTTAAAGTCTAACTAGTACAGTATTCCATACAAACCAGCATGTTATACCTTTGGTGAATACTCATCCCATAATTCACTTTTATCCCTTAACACAAACGTCTCCTTTATATAACAAAATATCATGAAATCAAATTCTTACCAACTCACATGGCGTAAGCCCACACGTATGTGCCAAAATGGTCATTTGGGTAGATAGCACCACACCAAACAAACTGTTTACCACTATACGCCCAAAACTTTAAATCCACTAGAATTGGGGTGTTACATTATTGACCGCTCTCCTATCCCCTTAGTTCTATCGCGTGAAAGGCATAAGGAGAGAAAAAAATTGACAAACAATGACTCAAAGATCAAGTAAAACTAATATGTGTATTGTCTACAAGTGTGACAGGTCAGTAGTAATATATTTGTATAATGGAGTACAATATTTCTACAAGGATCAAACCCAAGAGAGTTGAAGATTGAACAATTTATAATTAACGAGGGTGCAAAATAAAGAGTCTAACTAATTCTAAAAAAAAAATTCTATTACGAAAAATCATGAAGTCAAGAATGAGTATACTAATTTACGAGCTGTGTAACACCCTAAACCCGACCTAGACGTTATGGCCGAATTTGGCGATGTCACATGATACTGCTGTTGAAAACGTAACGATACAAAAAAAAAACGCTTTCTCCGGTTACGCAACTTTTCATTATCTTATGTCAATTTCTAAACCGTGTCATTCATTTTCAAACCGTTAACCATATTCCAAAATGACATACTTTGCGGATGTAACACCCCCTACCCGTATTCCGAGCCTAGAATAGTGTACGAGGCATTACCGAACTTAATATGATCAATCATGTAAAAATCAGCCATAAAATTTCTTCTAAATTAAAAACTTTCATACATATGTTTAACGTCCCTTATATGGGCCTACGGGGCCCAAAACATACATTCAGGATGGTTCGGGACCAAACCGTAAACATATGAAACTTTTGCAACACTCAGAAAATTTTCACACTTTGGAGAGTCACACGCCCGTGTTTTCAACCCGTGTAACTCTCTGTTTATAACTTCATCACCCTTGTCAGTCGTACACTTCATATAAATAACAAGAAACGTGTATGGGCTCAATTCTCATTAAATTTCTCATATATATACACAATTTCACGTTATGTAATCATACAACATATATCAGCTATATCTCTGTAATCTAAATATATTTTCATAACAACTTATCTTGATTTCATACTATTTCATATTTAAGCTTAAATAACCAAAGTATTTGAAATATCATCTTTATGCAAATAGTACACATGAGGTATATAATTCCATAATTATGAATAAACACATTTATCAAACATTTTCCATATTCATATATCAATGTCTCATGTCTCCATATATCAATAACCGTCATTTTCATGAATTCGACTTCAATTTCATAATTATTTGTCTCGTGTTCAATTTATTCCATATCGGAACTTTATTCATTAAAACATTTGAATTATCAATATATATGGATAGTACATTCAAGAGGAACAATTATATAATCTCAAATGAATTCATTTTTCAACCAAGTTCTATACCCATATCTTATCAACTCGTACTTCCTTGTATCACATAATTCCATGTAACACTTACCAAACGTTGTCAAATTAGTGAACGCCTTACGGAATTGAGTGTAGCGACGTAAAAATATTGGTTTGGGGTGGCTAATTGTGGCTATTTAGTGAAAAAGTTTGAAAACTGAAGTTTGATTTTGGAATAAAAGGGGAGTCGCCACCGATCCTTTTTATAGGTGTGATCGGACACCTTATAAATTTATTTTTGAAATGAAAAGAAAGCTGAATTTAAGTCCACGTTAAAATCCAGAAAAAAAATAGGGTTCGGGAGTCAGTTACGCGCGAGGAAGGTATTAGCACCCTCGCGACGCCCAAAATTGGTATCTCATAAACACGTGTTGTCTTGATTTTCACAAATACGAGTCCAATATAAAATTTAATCGTGATCCGATTGAAAAATGAGAATTTTTAGTTTTCGATTTTTTTTTAGAAAGGGTGTCCCGTTTTTTAACACAAGTCGACAAATTTCACCCAACATAGCGATGAAATCGATGGCTTAATATTAAATCGGTACATTGCCTTATTTTTGAAATTAATTAAAATATGAGAAAAAATATTCCTAAAGTGAGAAATTAAAAATAGATAAAGGACGCAAAAAATGATATCATTAATGAAAAATATTAACATGGAATACTAGAATATTAGAATAACAATAATAATGATATTTACAAAATAAAAACAAATCATGTACTAATAATAAAATAGGAAAAATGATATATTTGGTAATAATAATATAAAATAATAATATGTACATAAAAATACATATATATATGCATATAATAAAAGTATGTAATAATAATAATAATATCTACAATAAAAGAAAATATTAGGAAACGTACATAAAAAATATATACATAAAAAAATTACAACAATAATATAAAATAATGATATGTGCAAAAATATATATATACATATGTACATAAAATATACACTAATATAATAATAGTTATAATAATACTAGCAATAGTAATAATTTGTAATAATAATATATACACAATATGGTATTTAAAATATATATATGTATATAATAGTATTTAAGAATATATACATAAGAAATATATAACTAATGGCATTAAAAAATATATACATAATATATATAAAATACCTAAAAAAAGAAGGGGGAAAGAAGAGAGAAGGGATGGGGGAAAGGAAATTCGCCAAGGGGGCCGGTCACCGGTCGATAGTCGGTCGCCGCCCGTCGTCAGCCACCGCCGGCCACCGCCCACGGTGGCCGGAAAAGGTAAAATTTTTTTAACAATATATGTATATATAAAGAAAAAAAAACAACACAAAAAAAGAAAAAAAAGATTCGAAAGAAGAGGAAAAAAGAAAAAGATGCAACCTTTTTATTGATGTTTCTTTTGTGTTCAAAATTTGAAGGGATTTTTGTGTTTTTTTTTTCAATCTTTGTAAAAATCCCCCCTTACATGATTTTGAATGGCTTTTTATAGCCATCTTTTACATGATTTTCTATTATTTCTTTTTCTATTTTGTAGGTGGTGGTGGTAGATAATGGATATCAAAAATGGGAGGAAAAATGGGGCAAGTGGGAAAGTGGCTAGGTGGCTAGGGTTTCTTGGTTTTTTTTTTTGGGGGGTTAGGTTTTTTTTTTGGGTTAGGTTTTTTTTTGGGGGGGCTTAATGGGCTTTTGAATTGGGTTTAATATTTGGGTTTTGTAATGGGTTTGGGTAGATGTAAATGGGTCATGGGTTAAGGGTTTTAGTGAGTTTAGAGGTTTGGTTGGGTTTTGATATAATCGGGCCCGGGCAATTTGGGCTTCTACAGCTGCCCCTCTTTGCTCATTGTCGTGCAACGATAATAGAGCAAAGACTTTCAAGGAAGACCAAATTTGCCCGGTCTTGCTAGGTCTTGACTTGCTTTGGAACTCTTCTTGTTTAGTTAGTCCCTTTTCAGTCCACCGCATCTTGTAGCTTTGGTTCACTCCACTGCATCTTGTGATATACGCCTTGTAGCTTCAATTTATTCCGATGTAACTTCAAGGATATGAAATGTATGGCTTCGATCTACTTCGCTGTAACTTCAGAAAGGTGAGATCTACAACTTCAATCTACTCTTCTATCGCTTCAGTGAGATAAGGTTTGTGGTCTTTTCTTCTGCGACTCTAGAAAGGCAAGATCTGATACCCTCGATCAACTCCACTGCAACTTTAAAGAGACAGAATCTGACGTCTTCAATCAGCTTCAATCTTTATTCTCTACTCGGCATGTGATCCTGAGCTCAACTCATTTTTCGCAATATGAATTGACTCTCTAAAAACAGACATTAAAAACAGAAATTGAAATAGCTCAGCACGTGAGCCAAGGCTCAACTCACCTCTCGCAATATGAGTTGATTTTTGAAAAATAGAAATTAAAAGTCTCAACTCAACTCTCGCAGAAATTAAAAAGCTCAACTCACCTCTCGCAATATGAGTTGAATTTTTTTGAAAAAAAACAGAAATTGAAAATAGCTCAGCACGTGAGCCAAGGCTCAACTCACTTCTCGCAATATGAGTTGATTTTTGAAAACAGAATCTGAAAAACAGATTTTGAAAATACCTCGACATGTGACCCGAGGCTCAACTCACATCTCGCAATGTGAGTTGATTTTTTTGAAAAATATAAATTGAAAAAATACCTCAGTGTGTGATCTGAAGCTCAACTCACCTCTCGCAATATGAGTTGATTTTTTTGAAAGACAGAAATTGAAAATAGCTCAGCGCGTGAGCCAAGGCTCAACTCACCTCTCGCAATATGAGTTGATTTTTTTTTGAAAGGCAGAAATTGAAAAACGGAAATTGAAAATACCTCGGCGTGTGACATGAGGCTCAACTCGCCTCTCACAATACGGGTTGATTTTTTTGACAACAGAAATTGAAATTACCTCAGCGTGTCCTGAGGCTCAACTCACCTCTCGCAATATGAGTTGATTTTTTTGAAAAACAGAAATTGAAAATACCTCAGCATGTCTTGAGGCTCAACTCATTTCTCACAATATGAGTTGATATTTTTTTTTGAAAAACAGAAATTGAAAATACCTCAGCATGTCTTGAGGCTCAACTAATTTCTCGCAATATGAGTTGAATTTTGAAAACAAAAATTGAAATTACCTCAGCGTGTCTTGAGGCTCAACTCATTTTGAACAGAAATTGAAATTACCTCAACGTGTCTTGAGGCTCAACTCATTTCTCGCAATATGAGTTGAATTTTGAAAACAGAAATTGAAATTACCTCAACGTGTCTTGAGGCTCAACTCATTTCTCGCAATATGAGTTGAATTTTTTTTGAAAGACAGAAATTGAAAATACCTCAGCATGTGAATTGAGGCTCAACTCACCTCTCGCAATATGAGCTGATTTTGAAAAAGTAGAAATTAAAAGGTTCAACCCACCTCTCGCAATATGAGTTGATTCTTGAACAACATAAATTGAAAACATAAATTGAAAATACCTCAGCGTGACCTGAGGCTCAACTCACCTCTCGCAATATGAGCTGATTTTGAAAAAGTAGAAATTAAAAGGTTTAACCCACTTCTCGCAATATGAGTTGATTCTTGAACAACGTAAATTGAAAACAGAAATTGAAAATACCTTAGCGTGACCTGAGGCTCAACTCACCTCTCGCAATATGAGCTGATTTTGAAAAAGTAGAAATTAAAAGGTTCAACCCACCTCTCGCAATATGAGTTGATTCTTGAACAATGTAAATTGAAAACAGAAATTGAAAATACCTCAGCGTGACCTGAGGCTCAACTCATCTCTCGCAATATGAGCTGATTTTGAAAAAGTAGAAATTAAAAGGTTCAACCCACCTCTCGCAATATGAGTTGATTCTTGAACAACGTAAATTGAAAACAGAAATTGAAAATACCTCAGCGTGACCTGAGGCTCAACTCACCTCTCGCAATATGAGTTGAAATTAAAACACAAAAATTGAAAATACCTCAGCGTGCCCTGAGGCTCAACTCACCTCTAGCAATATGAGTTGATTTTGAAAAACAAAAATTAAAAGGCTTAACTCACCTCTCGCAATATGAGTCAATTTAAAACATAAACTAAAAATACCTCAGCGTGCCCCGAGGCTCAACTCACTTCTCGCAATATGAGTTGATTTTGAAAAAAAAAATTAAAAATACCTCAACGTGTCTTGAGGCTCAACTCATCTCTCGCAATATGAGTTGATTTCCCTTGAAAAGCATGAATTAAAAACATCAAAATACCAAAACCTGTCCTTTGGTAGAACTCGGGTGTCTTTTCCTTTGATTCAGTGCGACTCTCATTCAAGATTTCTTGCTCTGCTGGAGTACCTGTATATGCCATGTATGATGTTATCATGATATGCACATGTTTGTCTTAAATGCTTTTATGCCTACATGATTATGCAGTGCTCCTTAAGCATGTTTGTCGGATGTCCATTTAGCCACGATTGTTGAGGATCTGTGTTCATTGCTTTGATTCTCGACTTTCTCTTCAGGCCTTATACCTGTCTTCAAGCTTCACAAGTAATCGACGTTTCTCAGATATCACTCTTCTGCCCCCGATTGAACTTTGTTCTTACTTTGAGACTCTTGTGCTTATCAAATTTTCATCCAGGTAATGCTTAACATTTCTTTTGTTTAGAGTATGTCATTTCACCATTTATCATGTAAATAAACATATAATGAGATGCATGAAAAAGGTCAGATAGGGACAAAAATGATATTTCATATTCATCTATTTCAAATATGGCAAACAAAGCAAGTTAACCAATGAGAGTAAAAAATGTCAAAAAGAAAGAAAGGATCGTATTCAACGGATACAAATGCTCTAGATATTCAACACATGAACTCTTCCTCGTTCCTCAATCAAAAATCTTTTCGAGCGTGGCTTCTTGCGTAGAAGATTTCGAGCTTTCAGAAATGCTTCAAATACTGTAGCCTCACTGCTTAACCTATCGTTCGACCGCCAGGTTTGTTTCATTAGGACGCCCTCTCGGGTTTTCATCCTAATCTTTTTGTACTAATCAAGACGCCCTTTTCGAGTTTTCGCCTTGATCCCTTTTTTTTTAAGATGCCCTTTTCGGGTTTTCATCTTAAGCATAATATTTCTTTACAGCATCTGAGTTCACTGGATTCAACACTTCTTTCCCATCCATCTCGGTAAGGATCAAAGCTCCTCCTGAGAATGCCTTCTTTACGACATATGGTCCTTCCCAATTTGGTGCCCATTTTCCTCGCAGGTCTTTTTGTATTGAGAGAATTTTCCTCAGCACAAGTTCTCCTTCATGGAATTCTCTTGGCCGTACCTTCTTGTCATGGGCTGTGATCATTCTTTTCTGGTACATTTGTCTATGACAAATTGCCCTGAGACGCTTTTCTTCAATGAGATTCAGCTGATCATATCGAGCTTGTACCCATTCTGCTTCTTCTAACTTTGATTCCATTAAGACTCGCAGAGAGGGGATCTCAACCTCAATAGGTAGCACAGCTTCCATTCCATAAACCAGAGAGAAAGGAGTTGCTCCTGTAGATGTTCGCACAAATGTGCGATATGCATACAAAGCAAATGGTAGTTTCTCGTGCCAATCTTTATATGTCTCAGTCATTTTCCCAATGATCTTCTTAATATTTTTGTTGGCTGCTTCCACAGCCTCGTTCATCTTTGGGCGATAGGGCGAGGAGTTATGATGCTTTATTTGGAATTGCTCGCACACTTCTTCCGTCATCTTATTGTTCAGATTCATGGCATTATCTGAAATGATTCTTTCAGGCAAACTATATCGGCAAATGATTTCCTTTTTCAAAAACTTGCACACTGCAGTCTTCGTCACATTGGCAAACGAAGCGGCTTCAATCCATTTTGTGAAGTAATCGATAACCACAAAAATGAATCGATGTCCATTTGAAGCTTTTGGAGAAATTGGCCCTATGACATCCATGCCCCACATAGAAAAAGGCCACGGAGAAGTCATGACATGAAGGGGTGAAGAGGCTACATAAATTTTATCGCCGTAGATTTGACATTTGTGGCATTTTCTAGAAAAATTGATGCAGTCATTTTCCATTGTCAGCCAATAATAACCGAGTCTCATGATCTTTCTGGCTATATTGAAACCATTGGCATGCGTTCCGCAAATTCCCTCATGAACCTCTTCAAGTATTTTTCTGGCTTCAACATCATCCACACATCTCAAAAGCATCTGATCCTTTCCTCTTTTGTACAGGATGTCCCCATCAAGAACAAATCCCGCTGCCATTCTTCTGATTGTTCTTTTGTCGTTCTCGTTTGCTTGTTCAGGATACTTTTGATTCTTGATATATTCTAAGATATCATGGAACCATGGCCGTCCGTCTGGCTCCTTTTCAATGCTGAAACAATGGGCAAGGACTTCGTATATGCTCATTTGAAGAAGCATTATTTCAGTTTCTCTGCTCGCTTTGAACATTGAAGCTAACGTGGCTAGGGCATCAGCTAACTGGTTTTCTTCTTGTGGGAAGTAATTAAAAGTTATTTCTTCGAATTCTTTAATCAATTCTGCCACTAGGTCATTGTATTTAACCAGTTTCGAGTCTCTCACTTCCCAATCTCCATGGATTTGGTAAATCACCAAGGCTGAGTCTCCGTATACCTCTAAAGTTTTGACGTTTCGTTCAATAGCTGCACGAAGTCCCATGATACATGCCTCATATTCTGCTATGTTATTAGTACAGAAGAAGTTCAACCTGGCAGTGAGTGGGTAATGGTTCCCTTCTGGTGATACTAAGACTGCTCCAACCCCGTGCCCCAATGCGTTTGATGCACCATCAAAGCTTATCTTCCATGACTTCTCTTTTGGTGACTCGCATTCTTTTTCTATAATGCACATCAAATCTTCGTCCGGGAATTCAAATCTCAATGGCTCATATTCCTCCGTCGTTCGAGTCGCTAAGAAATCAGCTATTGCGCTCCCTTTTATCGACTTCTGACTTACATAGGCAATGTCATATTCTGATAGGAGGATCTGTCATTGTGCCATTCTTCCTGAGAGTGCTGGTGATTCCATCATGTATTTTATTGGGTCTAACTTTGAAATTAGCCATGTCGTATGATACAACATATATTGTCTGAGTCTCCGAGCTACCCAAACCAGAGCGCAACAGTATTTTTCAGTGGACGAATACTTTGCCTCATATTCAGTGAACTTTTTACTGAGGTAGTAGATCACCTTTTCTTTCTTTCCTGACTCGTCGTGTTGCCCCAGTACGCAACCCATTGAATTTTCAAACACAGTTAAATACAATATCAATGGTCTTCCCGAAGTTGGTGGTACTAGCACTGGAGGACTAGACAAATATTGCTTTATTTTATCAAAGGCCACCTGGCATTCCTCATTCCATTCTCCAGGGTTATGTTTTCGAAGAAGTCGAAAGATTGGGTCGCATTGGTTGGTAAGCTGAGCAATAAATCGGGCGATGTAATTTAATCTCCCTAAAAACCCTCTAACTTTCTTTTGCGTGCGCGGAGATGGTAACTCTTGAATGGCTTTTATTTTATTTGGATCAACCTCGATACCTCTTTCACTGACAATGAAGCCTAGCAACTTCCCCGAGGTAGCCCCAAACGTACATTTGGCTGGATTGAGCTTTAACTGGAACTTTCTCAGCCTGTCGAACAACTTCTTGAGATTCACTACATGCTCTTCTTCCCCTCGGGATTTAGCAATCATATCGTCGACGTAGACCTCTATTTCTTTATGCATCATGTCATGGAATAACATCACCATAGCCCTCTGATATGTTGCCCCAGCATTCTTTAACCCAAATGGCATCACCTTGTAGCAGAATGTTCCCCACATTGTTACGAAGGTAGTTTTTTCCATATCCTCAGGGGCCATCTTGATCTGATTATACCCCGATAATCCATCCATGAAAGAAAACAATGAATGTTTTTCTGTGTTATCCACCAACGTATCAATGTATGGTAAGGGAAAATTATCTTTAGGACTTGCTCGATTCAGGTCACGATAATCCACGCACATTCGTACTTTGCCGTCTTTCTTTGGCACCGGGACTATGTTAGCCACCCATTCTGGATATTTGGAGGCTTGTAGGAAACCAGCATCAAATTGCTTATTGACTTCCTTTTTTATCTTCAACAATATCTCAGGCCTCATCCGTCTTAGCTTTTGTTGAATGGGCTTGCATTCTGGCTTTAATGGGAGCTTATGGACCGCTACATCTTCATCCAATCCTGGCATGTCCTGATATGACCGTGCGAATACATCTTTGTACTCATGGAGCAAAGCTATCAAATTATGCCTGGTGCCCCCTGAAATAGAAGTCCCAATCTTCACTTCTTGCTTCCTTTCTTCAGTTCCCAGATTTATTGTTTCAACAGATTCTTGATGAGGCAAAATCTGTTTATCCTCTTGTTTCAACATTCTTAGCAAGTCAGGGGACAAGACATAGTCTTCAGCATTTTCTTCGACTTCAAATTCTCCTAAACAAACAGCCTTCTCAAAATCAATTTCAGGACTCGTAACGGGTTTGTTCATGCTGTTGATATCCGAGCACCTGAAAGTTGAATGGAAAAGGAAACTATAGAGGGGCATCCAAGTATTGGAACCAACAAATGAAATGTTATGGCATGGTATGAGGCAAATGTACAGATAGGCTATGAAATGAGGAGATGATTATGAAATTAGTGATAATGCGAAAGATCGTGATAAAATGCATCTTCATTGATATTCATTTAAATGATAAAGAGTGAATGCAAGCTCTTACTAAAGAATTCTATTATATCTAAAGACATAATAGAAGGTTAATGTTTAGCATTACTCTGAAGACTTATAAACTGCAAGAAGCTCCTCGGCAGTCCAATTGTTCATCATGAAACCAGGAGGGCAAGGGCGTATCCTCAAGACATCTTTACTTGCACCAGCCCCTTTGTCAATGACATTTATACTGACATTCTGAAAACCCCTTTCAATTAACCCCAGCATGTTTCGTGGATCATCTTGTCCAGGGTATATCATTCCCGCAGATGTAAATGTTTTTGACAAAGGAGGGTATTCTATGGGCTCCCATTCTGGTTCTCGGCCCAAAGTTCTTGCGATCCTTCTTTCCTGATCTTTCTTCCATTGTCTTCTTCTTTAACGCATGTCTGGCTGGGACCCCAAACCGTATCGGGCTTTGTGGCGCACTGGCTTTAAAGCCCTGACTATTCCTTGCAGATATCTCCCTAAACCTCTTCTCGCTCGAGCTCCCTTTCCTACGGTCAATTTGACACCCATTCTAGAATTTCTCGACAGTTTTGGCACCGGAATTCTGTTTCCCTCAACAACAAAAGTGGCATTGACGAATTCAAGGGATCGTAAGGAATATTCCAATGCGTCTTTGTTCACTTCCAAGTACGGTGCATCGGCAGAGACAGATGTGACAATGTCTTCTTCTCCCTCGACAGTGACCAAACAACCGTCCATGATAAATTTCACCTTTTGATGGAGGGATGATGGGACTGCTCCAGCAGAATGGATCCAGGGTCTTCCCAAAAGGTAGTTATAAGAGGGTGTAATGTCCATGACTTGGAACTTGACATCATAAATGTAAGGGCCCACTTCCAAAGGGATTTCGATCTTTCCCATGACTTCACGTCTTGTTCCATCGAATACCTTACTATAGAATGGCAAAGCCTTAGATAGGACAAATCCATCGGAATCTTGGAAAGTGTGGGTAAAGGCATGACATTGAGTGCCGATCCATTGTCGATGAGCACATTCGGTATTATATAGCCCTTACAACGGGTTGTGATATGCAATGCTTTCACTGAGCCTCTACCATGGGGCGGTATTTCATCATCATTAAAAGAAATGAAATTATCCGCATTCAAGTTGTTCACCCACCCATCCAGTTTTTCAACGGATACATTATTTGCCACATAAGCTTGATTTAACACTTTCAGTAGAGCGTTCCGGTGTGGTTCTGAATTCAACAGCAAAGATAATACCGAGATTCGCGCTGGCTGCTTACTCAATTATTCTACCACGTTGTACTCACTATGCTTGATAAATTTTAAAAATTCCTGTGCTTCTTCCTCGTCCACAGGCTTTTTAGCTTCTTGTTCAGGCACAGTTTCATACTCATCTTCAGTCACATGCATCAGTGCTTTTCCTTTCTGTTTCAAGTTACTGTTCTTTACTGATTCGACCTCTTTTGAATAACATCTTCCGCTACGAGTGAAATGACCTACTTCCCCTACGCTTCCAGTCATGGCTTTGGGTTTTTCATCTTCAGGTGTGATGATATTAACGTCATATTTCCATGGTACTACTTTATTGTCCTTGTAGGGGAAAGGAGATGGTACCTCGATTATCACTTTTGGTTTCACTGGTTCCTTCTTCGCGTCATAATAAATTATTAAGGGTCGGTCGGCGCTATACGGACAACCTGACGATTGATTGTCGGAGGTACATACTTCTTTCTCATTGGCCTCTTCGCCTTTATAAAAAATCCCAATCTCCTTATTGTCCATCATATTTTGCAGTAATCTCCTGAACTCTTCGCAGGATTGAATATCGTGCCCCTCAATACTATGGAATTCACAAAAACTTGGATCTTTTGTATTCCTTCCCTCGAATACTCTGTTAAGATGACAAAGCGAACCCTTTTCAACTAGCACCTCCTAGATTTTCTGCAGAGGTGTTCTTATTTCAGAAAGTCGTCTTCTACTTTGTCGTTTGTCATCCTCTCCTACTGCGCTCACATTTCTTTCGGTGTGGTTTGGGAATGGGTTCCCGGATGTACCGCCAGTGCCATCAAATCGCAGAATACCCGCATCGATAAGTCCTTGAACTCTCCTTTTGAAGGCCAGACAGTTTTTCGTAGAGTACCCCTAGTTCCCGGCATGGTATGCACAACTAGCATTTGGATCGTACCATTTCGGGTATGGAGGTTTAAGGGGTGCCATGTAATGGGGAGATATTAATTGCTTCTCCAGAAGTTTTGGGTACAGTTCCCCGTACGACACAGGAATAGGGGTGAATTGCTGTCTCTCGGGATTGGGCCTTGCTGGTCTTGGTTTATTTCTGGGTTGGCTTTGAGCGGGTATAGTGATTTATGGAAATGAGGTGATGGGTCTTTGGTTGTTCGTGGCGTAAACGGGATAGGAAGGAGGTGGTGCTTGGTAGTAAGGGTTTTGAGGGGGATAATAGAAATTTGGAGGTGGATAATTTCGAGGTCGGGGTTGGTTCGGATATGGATTAGAGGCATAACGGCTTCCCATTCCCACCATGTGGGCTTCTGGTTCTTTCTTCTTCATAGGTGCTACCCTTTTTGAACCTTCTGAGCCTTCCATTCTACCGCTCTTGACGGCATTCTCTATGAGCTCACCAGATATTACAATATCCGTAAACTCTTTCGTGGCACTTCCCACTAATTTGTCATAAAATGGCGCCTTTAAGGTGTTGATAAAGAGAACGATTATCTCCGTTTTTGTTAGTGGGGGTTCCACTTGGGCCGAGACGTCTCTCCATCTCTGCGCATACTGTCTGAAGGTTTCTGATGGCTTTTTCTCCATCATTTGCAAGGTCATCCAGTCTGGCACTATATCCGACACATGCTTGTACTGCTCGCAAAATGCTGACGCCAAGTCCTTCTAGGATCAAATCTTTTCTCTACTGAGTTGGTTGTACCACCGAAGAGCTGACCCTGTTAGACTATCTTGAAAGCAATGTATAAGTAGCTTATCCTCGTTCACATAACCGGTCATTTTTCGACAGAACATGATGAGATATGCTTTTGGGCACCTTGTCCCATCATACTTTTCAAAATCAGGCGCCTTGAATTTCGGAGGCAAGATTAGATCAGGTACCAAACTGAGTTCTTTGGCACCTAGTGCGGAGAAGACTTCAGTGGCTTCTATTGCTTTGAGTCTTTCCTCTAGACTTCTATATTTTGCATCATGATTAACCAATTTCAACTTGGCTACCTCTGCTGGGTCGTCCAGATCTGGAACTAGTGGATCAGCAGGGCTTGCCCCTGGGTTCAACACGGATATTCCTTGCCCCAGATTAGTGGGTGGAGCAGGTGGCATAGGTCGTTGTTCCAAGACTGTGGGTTCCCCTTGAGTATACCCTCTTTGTGCTGTATATGCGGGTGGTGGAGTGAATCCCGGGGGATAGAGTGGATCCTGATAGTGGTGAATTCTTGACTGAGGTTCCATAACATCGAGGTTCTGCACGGGTCCTTTTCCTTTGACCAAAGTTGTCATCATCTCTATCATTTTGGCCATCTGATCTCTTTGCTCGAGTGATTCCTCTCGAGATCTCACCATTAGGTCTCTCGTTTCTTGTTGCGATTTGGCCAGTTGCTCTTGTAATTCCTTTTGAGCCCTTTCCATCCTTTCAATTCTCTCATTGAATTCAACCTCCATTACTCTAGCTTGTCGGCGCGTTTTATACGGATGGTGGTTCCAGTCTTGTGGTATTACAACTGCGAATTATATATTTTATCTTCAGCGACCGAGTATGGGATATGCAATGTTGAATGAATGCATGAATGAATGCATGAATGTCAAATGAATGTCAGTCATGAATGAATATGCAAAAATTTGGTGTTAATTTCAAGATAGCCCCTATTTAGGCATTTCCTTAATCAAAGGAGTATTACACAACGTTTCGATCACTCGTATAATTGACTCCTCCATTAGAAACCCGTTTTTGGCAACCAATCTCTAATCAACACCTTCCTAACAAGATGCCTTCGATGCATGATGAAAAATAAAAATACAGACAAACGACCTTGGTTAGCGCAACACATATAAACAGAGAAAAAATGTGGAAAATCTAACAAATTAAGCTACTTAGTCCAGTGGACTCGATTCCCTTGCTTAGAAAGCACAAATGTAAAAGAAATAGAAGGTAAGATGTGCTTTTCCCGTGTACTTATTTCGGTGACTACTAAACGAGCGGAGGTTCAGCATGGCTCTAGTTGGGTGGCTCGTATGGTTCACTATATGCGGTTTTGGTTTTAGACAGGTACTCGAATTGCTCGTACTATCATCTGCTAAGATTAGCACGAAGCCTCGGTCATAACCCATCACAGGCTCACGAGTTCAATTCGAGAGATTACATTTACTTATGCCTATGCGGAGGGACAAGTTAACTCACGAAAGCATAAGTCATATGTAACCCGAAAGTATTCACTAGCCTGTGCGGAGGGACGAGTTAACTCACGAAGGCTTAGCGTTTACTTTCACTTAAACGGACAGAGCCCGGGTAGAGAGCTTATGTTATGCAAAATGCAAGTGCACGGTGTGTGGGAGAAACTTGCAATCCTTCACTTATTTTAAAACTACAAAACTAAAACGAAAGATAAAACAAATTAGGAGATACGTATGTATGATTTTTTCGAAAACAAAACTTAAGGATCATGATTAAATATTAATTTGAACACGAAAATTTGAAAATTTTGACAACACGCGTTTAATTCAACTCGACTCTCAAAAATGGAGCTCCCCAGTGGAGTCGCCAGCTGTAGCGACGTAAAAATATTGGTTTGGGGTCGCTAATTGTGGCTATTTAGTGAAAAAGTTTGAAAACTAAAGTTCGATTTTGGAATAAAAGGGGAGTCGCCACCGATCATTTTTTATAGGTGTGATCGGACACCTTATAAATTTATTTTTGAAATGAAAAGAAAGCTGAATTTAAGTCCACGTTAAAATCCAGAGAAAAAATAGGGTTCGGGAGTCAGTTACGCGCGAGGAAGGTATTAGCACCCTCGCGACGCCCAAAATTGGTATCTCATAAACACGTGTTGTCTTGATTTTCACAAATACGAGTCCAATGTAAAATTTAATCGTGATCCGATTGAAAAATGAGAATTTTTAGTTTTCGAATTTTTTTTAAAAAGGGTGTCCCGTTTTTAACACAAGCCGACGAATTTCACCCAACATAGTGATGAAATCGATGGCTTAATATTAAATCGGTACATTGCCTTATTTTTGAAATTAATTAAAACATGAGAAAAAATATTCCTAAAGTGAGAAATTAAAAATAGATAAAGGACGCAAAAAAATGATATCGTTAATGAAAAATATTAACATGGAATACTAGAATATTAGAATAACAATAATAATGATATTTACAAAATAAAAACAAATCATGTACTAATAATAAAATAGGAAAAATGATATATTTGGTAATAATAATATAAATAATAATATGTACATAAAAATACATATATATGCATATAATAAAAGTATGTAATAATAAGAATATCTACAATAAAAGAAAATATTAGGAAACATACATAAAAATATATACATAAAAATTTACAACAATAATATAAAATAATGATATGTGCAAAAATATATATATACATATGTACATAAAATATACACTAATATAATAATAGTTATAATAATACTAGCAATAGTAATAATTTGTAATAATAATATATACACAATATGGTATTTAAAAATATATATGTATATAATAGTATTTAAGAATATATACATAAGAAATATATAACTAATGGCATTAAAAATATATACATAATATATATAAAATACCTAAAAAAAAGAAGGGGGAAAGAAGAGAGAAGGGAGGGGGGAAAGGAAATCTGGCCAAGGGGGGCCGGTCGCCGCCCGTCGTCGGCCACCGCCGGCCATCGCCCACGGTGGCCGGAAAAGGTAAAAAATTTTTAACAATATATGTATATATAAAGAAAGAAAAAAAACAACACAAAAAAAGAAAAAAAAGATTCGAAAGAAGAGGAAAAAAGAAAAAGATGCAACCTTTTTATTGATGTTTCTTTTGTGTTCAAAATTTGAAGGGATTTTTGTGTTTTTTTTTCAATCTTTGTAAAAATCTCCCCTTACATGATTTTGAATGGCTTTTTATAGCCATGTTTTACATGATTTTCTATTATTTCTTTTTCTATTTTGTAGGTGGTGGTGGTAGACAATGGATATCAAAAATGGGAGGAAAAATAGGGCAAGTGGGAAAGTGGCTAGGTGGCTAGGGTTTTTTGGTTTTTTTGGGGAGGCTAGGTTTTTTTTTGTGGGGGGCTTAATGGGCTTTTGAATTGGGTTTAATATTTGGGTTTTGTAATGGGTTTGGGTAGATGTAAATGGGTCATGGGTTAAGGGTTTTAGTGAGTTTAGAGGTTTGGTTGGGTTTTGATATAATCGGGCCCGGGCAATTTGGGCTTCTACATTGAGTACTTCGTTTTCTCGATGCCATAGTTCAACTATGGTCTTACACATCTTCACATAATGATGCCATAGCCCAACTATGGTCTTACACATATTCATATATCGATGTCATAGCCTAGCTATGGCCTTACACGTAGTCACATATCACATATCGATGGCGTAGCCCAGCTATGGTCTTACACGAATCACATATCTCACTGATGCCATGTCTCAGATATGGTCTTATACAGTAGCATATATCACACCAATGCCATATCCCAGATATGGTCTTATACGGAAATCACTTGTCACTTGTAGCCGAAGCTACCACTATTCGCTGATCAGGTAGTCGGAGCTACCATTTTGCACTGATTAGGTAGCCGGAGCTACCACTTTTCACTGATCAGGTAGCAGAAGCTACCACTTTTCATTGATCAGGTAGCCGAAGCTACCACTTTTCACTTGTCATTTGTCCTTGATCAGATAAGTGTAGCCGAAGCTATCACTTATCACTTTCACTAGTCCTTGATCAGATAAGTGTAGCAGATAAGTGTAGCCGAAGCTATTACTTATCACTTTCATTTGTCCTTGATCAGATAAGTGTAGTCGAAGCTATCACTTGTCACTTGTTTTCATGGTCCAACCATGGTCTTTTCCTTCAATTCATCTTGTCACTGAACTAAAATGCTCAATTTGATCATTTATTCAATTTTCATGCTTTTACATTATTCACGATTTTAATCATCAATACATATGAAATAACACATCATGAAATTCATAAAATTAACAAATAATCACTAAAATTTAGCCATATAAACTCACAAGTTCAATTTTTGTATTATAACGATAATCATAATTTCATAATAAATGTTCCAAATAAAACATTATATCATTTCTAATCCAACACTTATCGATTATAATCGGAAATGTGATCAATTTATACACGAGTCATTCATATATTTTTTCCTCCTCCTCTCCATCGACATCCTTGGTATAAATAACACACTTGTAAGTAACATTATCCATAATTTTCACTAATTACTTATGTGAATATTCAAGCTATCCACCTGTGTCATAGTCACTAAATTATTTATATTTGAAGCTACAGAACTCCAAATTAAGATCTACTAATTTTTCCTGAAACTAGACTCGAATATCTTCTTACCATAAAAATTTCATAATTTTTGGTTGGTCCAATTAATACAGTTTATTCATTGAATTCTCCCCTGTTCTGCTATTTGATAATTCCGACCCTTCTTTACTTAAAATTAATTATCTCCTCATAAAGGATTCGAATGATGTTTCCGTTTATTTCTCTTGAAAATAGACTCATTCAGGATTCTAAAAATATAAATTTAAGCCCATAATTATTTTTATACAATTTTTTATGATTTTACAAATTCAGAACAGGGGAACCCGAAATCATTCTGACCTTGTCTCACAAAATTTATCATATCTCATGATTTACAATTCCATTGCTTACATAATTTCTTTTATAAGAAACTAGACTCAATAAGCTTTAATTTCATATTTTATTCATCCTTTAATTCCATTTCTACAATTTTTGGTGATTTTTCAAAGTTAGACTACTGCTTCTGTCTAAAACAGTTTTAGTGCAAAATGTTGATTTCCATTTTGCCCCAAATTTCACAATTCATACAATTCAGTCCTTACTCAATTAACCCCTCAATTAAGATAATTTTCTCAATTAATACTTTTAATAAACATTATAAGTTATTTCATAACTATTGAAATTCAGCATTTCCACATAAAACTCTAACTTCAAACTCTTTTACAATTAGGTCCCAAACATTCACTTTCTATTCAATTCTTTCAATAAAATCAGCATATAAACAATTTAAAGCTCTAATTTCCATGCCAAATCATCATATATTTCCAGCACATATTCATAGCAACTTTCAATTTCTTTCATAGAATAAAAAACTAATGAATTCAACAAGTGGACCTAGTTGTAAAAGTCACAAAAACATAAAAATTTTAAGAAATAATCAAGAATTGAACTTAATTGAAGTAAAAATATGAAAAACCAGCTTAAGGGAACTCTTCCATGGCATTTTTGCTGATGAGAATGCAGAAAAATAAAGAGAAATCTAGATAATTCCACTTTAGTCCTAGCTTTATTAAGTAAATTTTGCAATTTTCTAATTTTGCCCTTAATTCTCCTTATTTTCTTACTGATTTCATGCCTTTGCCATCTAGCCCAAAGAGACCTTGGGTCTATTTTCCTTTTAAACCCTCTTTCTTTTATCATTTAAGCTATTTAATCATTTCCCACAATTTTGCATTTGATACAATTTAGTCATTTTTGTTCAATTAACTATCAGAACTTTAAAATTTCTTGACGAAACTTTAATGCTAACTTATTAACACTCCATAAATATTTATAAAAATATTTATGGCTCCATTTAAAATTCTCGAGTTCTTGATACCTCGTTTTCGATTCTAATTATTCTAATATTTATTTTTAGTACATTATTCACTATTTCAAAATTTTTCTTAACTTCACATTAACTTATACTTACTAAATTAATAATATTTCCTACTCATTTGTCAGATTTAGTGATCTCGAATCACTGTTCCGACACCACTGAAAATTAGACTGTTATAGCGGAAGCTTTAAAACCATTTTCGTATACGTGGGAGTTTAATAAAACGTTTGATCCTTTTGAAAACCCGAGTTTTCCTACTACTAGCAGTGAAAATCATAAAACATTGCATAATCCCAAATTAAGCAAAAATCCGTTATGGCCTTAATTACATCTAATTTTCCCCAGATAAAAGTTAAATTATAAGTAAACAGAAAACAGTCCAGGTGAAAAGTGAATCGTGTGGCTACCGCTGAGTCCTCCGCTGCTCCGATCCGTCTAATGCTGGGGATTACCTAAACAGAAAAAATAGAAAATGGGTGAGTTTTCAAAAACTCAGTGTGTAATCCCCACAGATAAACATGCATACCAACCTACATCGGAATACAGTCTGCGACCAGAGCCCATCACAGAATCAATTCGGGCCTTAGCCCATTCAGATACAGAATCAGATATATATACAACAGGGCCTTAGCCTAATCAGACATGGAATGTAGATCAGAATATCAAAATCCTACCCACCAGCCTCTACACACCATCTACGTCCATCCCTACACACCATGTGGGGATATAATCAACCTACCTAACCCTACACACCATACTGTACCAAAATGCGACACATAAACAGAATAATGCAGCTGAGCTGCCAGATAACAGGCTTAAAGCCTTTTAGACACTTGCTCCGAAATATCATCAACCCAATCCCCGATGCAATGCAGCATACCAATATGACATACTATAATGCAACTTAACAGATCATACAATCGGTCAGATACACATACTAAGAGTAACATTGTAATGGCCTAAATTCAAGGTTATCGAAACAGTGGTTTCGTAACCACAAATTTGATTTAAAGAGAAATTTATTTTAACATTTTTGCATGGATATTGATATGATAGGAAAATCATATGAAAATATCGATAGAAAAATTTTACTGATTTAGTGGTTAGTTAGAAAAAGAAATTATTGAAGAAATTAGGTCAAAACAAGGTATCGAGACCTCAATCTTGTAAAACTATGTCAAAAATATTTTTATAAATATTTATGAAATTTTAGTAATATGGTATTAAAATTTCGTTAGAAAATTTTTACGTTTGGGTAGTTAATTAAGTAAAAAGGACTGAATTGAAAGGGTGTAAAAGTTATTAAAAGGATTAAATAACTCAATTGTTAAATGAGGAGGGACATAAATTGCAAATAAGCCCAAAAGGAGATATTTCGGGCGGCATAAGCTGATAAAAATCAGGAGAATTGGTGAAATAAGGGCAAAATGGGAAAATAACAAAATTTACTAAAATAAAAATGGGACCAAATTGGAATATCTAGAATTCTCTTCATATTTCTTCATTATCATCAGCCAAGAACGTCCTAAGGGTTTATTCAAGCTGGTATTTCATAATTTTTTCACCAAGTGCGTTAATCCTTGCCTTTTTCTTATAATTTTTGTGTTTTTAAGACTTTTACAACTAGGACCTACTATTGAATTCATTAGTTTTTGAATTCATGGATGAAATTGAAAGTCACCATAGTTGAGTGCTGTAATTTTATGATAAAATAGCATGAAATTGAAGCTTTAATTTGTTTATGAGATGATTTTATCAGGTAATTTCAATAGAAATTGATTTTTAGGACCTAATTGTGAAAATGTTTGGAATTAAAGTCTAGTGCTGAAATTCTAATTCCCAGAGGTTATAAAGTAGGCTAAAGTGATAGAATAAAGTGTTAATTGAGAAAAATCAGCTCAATTGAGAGGCTAATTGAGTAGGGACGAAACTATCATTTATTAAAAGCTTAAGGAAAAATGATAATAAACATCATGCACTAAAACAGTTTTAGAAAGCAGCAGTAGACTAACTTTGAAAAATTACCATAAATTGTAGAAATTGAATTAGAAGATGAAAAAAATATGGAATTAAATCTTATTGAGTCTAGCTTCTCATAGAAGAAACGGTGTAAGCAATAGAATTATAAATCATGAAATATAATAAATTTTGTGAGACAAAGTCAAAATAAATTCGGGTTCCCCTATTCTGACTTTGGAAAATCATAAAAAATTGGATAAAAATAATTATGGGTTAAAATTTACATGTTTAAATTATTAATGATTATATTTTCAATAAAAACAAACGGAAACATCATCAAAATTTTTTACTAAGAGATAATTAATTTTTAGCAAAGAAAGGTCGAAGCTATCAGACAGTAGAATAGGGGTAAGTTTGAAGATTTTACTATACTTATTGGAAAAACCAAAAATTCTAAAAATTTTATGGTAGAAATTTATTTGAGTCTAGTTTCAAAAACATGAAGTGGTTTTTAATTTGGAATTTTGTAGCTTGATATATAAATAATTTAGTGACTATAACTCAAGTAGACAGCTTTGAATGAACTATAAATAATTGTGGAATTATAGAGAATGTTACATATGAATATGAAATGTATTAATTTGATGATTAAATTTATTTATTTAGATTCAGAAAATTAAAATATGAAGTTAGATCAAGGAAAAGAAAAATTTCGGAATTAGTAGATTTTTATATACGAACAAGTATCGAGGTAAGTTCGTGTAACTTGAATGATATTCTTAATTGCTTGAAATGTATGTTATTGATGTGAATATGATTTGAATGTTCATTGTATGATAATTGATGAAATATTGATAATATTTTATAAAAAGGGAAAATAAATCCCTGTTGGATGGAATGGATTTCGATGGATCATTGAAAAGGAATTTACAGTAAAAAAGATCTAGCCTTGACGGGTGATTCTGATATAAGCCCTCCCGAAGAATATGTGTAAAATGAATTTAGCCCGGACAGGTAATCCGAATTAGGGTCTGAATGTAGCTTGGACTGGTAATTCAGATCCAAGCTCATTAGAGTAATTGTCGTTGCAGAGGATTTAGCCTGGACTAGTAATCCCGCTGTAGGGATGAGGTTCGCGAGAGTGTGCTCTTTGAAATGGAAATGTGCACATGAATATGAGTTGACGGACTCGGAATTGTACAGTAAAAGTGTACCTCTGAAAATCCATTGAAATTCCGATAAATTCAACAGGATAAATATGAAAAAATAACAAGGGAATGGAAATCATGGTATTGATAAGCTCATCAATCATGATAGATATTATTGACACATGGAAATTATTAGACGAACTTGAACGATGAGTTTGTTCATGTTAGGGTAATAATGCATTGAATGGATATATGAATGTTTATTGCATTGTATTGAAAATATTAGGTAAGTATAATTCTTATTACATGAGCTAACTAAGCACAAAGTGCTTACCCTGTTTCCTTTTCCCCTGTTTTGTAGTGTTAAGAGCTCGGAGGTCGGATTCAGTCGGAGACACATCACACTATCAACCTCAAGATTTCAGTATATAAAGAAACTTTATTTTTGAAATCAATGACATGTATAAGCTAATAAAGTAAATGTTAATGTGAAATGAATGTAAGGTCAACCATTGGTATGGCTAACAAATCTTGGTTTTGGTATGTGATGAGGTTATCTTATAAATATGCATGAATCTATCTTGAAAATATGTTGAATTGGATTGGTTGATGTGGACTGGTCTCAGTTTAAAATTACAGGAAAGGTTAGATATCTATAAAAGGGTTATACTGAGTTAAAAAAAAAATTAATTCGTAAACTCCGGTAATGCCTCGTACCCTATTCCGGCAACGAATACGGGTAGGATGTTACAAACATGCTTAATACATACATCTCATAATCAGATCACAGAATTAGGGGTCTAAGTAATGCTTACCAACCTTACGATAGGTCACAGGCAACCTTATGGATTATTTTAGAAAATTGGGCTCACATGCCCATGTGGCCTGCCCGTGTGTGCCCATACGCCCGTGTAGCCCACACGGCACAAATTGGCCTTGGCTGTGTGGATCACATAGCTTGGCCCAAAATTTCACACGCTCGTGTGGTTCACCCGTGTGGGCCCACACGACCCACAATGATCGGGCCCATGTCTCGCACACGACCGAAGCCTCTCCGGCCATCACACGACTGTGTCGTACGCCCGTGTCACGCGCGCAAGGCCTAGTTCGTCGACCAGACGCCCGTGTGGCATCGACAGTGAGGTTTTCAGCTTTCGCCAAAACCTCTTTTTCTGTGCAATCGAGTTCACACCTGGTATAGATTTGTAGATAAGACACCCCTGAGCACTCCAGTACCTATCATTGATGATTTTTCCACAATTTAGCCACTACAAACGATACTTAAATAAAAATGCTTGAGATGACCAAACGCTAATACTTACAGAAACATTACCTTTAGTCGATCAATCGAGTTTCGCACACCCTAAAACGTTAATTAGAGATTTCCCATCCTTTGAATATCCCCTATACATCAATCGACCCGGTTAGTAATGATACACCAATCCACAACAATAATAATATCCTAATCGTACTTACCAACACGACGAGAAGATTGAAACAATGAGTTGCAGAAACTTAACCACAAAAAGAAAACGATTGTACGAAGGATTAGAGATAAAAATTGCCAGTAAAAGGAGGGATTGGGAAGAGGGAAAATCAACAACAAAACTAGCATAACAAGGGTGAAAGGCCGAATTTTCAGAAAAGAAACCAGTCTTGACTGAAACTGATAGCCCCCAATCTTTTTTCTCCTTAATTCCCTCCACTAACTACCCATTACTCAGATTCCTAATCCCACTCAAACTTTTCCCTGCAACCGCACAGAAATAAAGCCGAAGCAAGGAATCAAACACAGAACCTCCAACACTCCAATACTTAACCACTAAACCAGCAGGCCCATTCTTATATGCTTTAACAAACAATAAAATATAAGCCTATTGAACCCAGTTAAGGCTTTATTCATAAAAAAATACCAGAATTTGCCCAAGCTAGAGCTTAAACTTAGGACCTCTCACACACACCCAGAACACTTAACCACTAAAGTAGATACACACTTGTGTGTCACATTTTAACAGAATCAAATCTAAGAATTTTGGGGTGTTACAAGCTAGCTTCCAAGGACTAAATTGTAACAAATGTAAAATTATAAAATTAATATGTAAATAATAAATGGTGGTTGATTGATCTTGATGTGGTTCACTCATCCTCGAATTAGGGATCTAAATCGCTTAAACTCCTAAAATGGTTTCATTTTACCTTCCAGTCTCAATTTTACCAGTTAGACAAGCTAATCTAGTTTATCTCTCGATCTCACCGGCGAACTTGGGACTAATGAATTAGTGCTCAACAAAATCTCCTCTTGATCTTACTTGTTTAAATCTTTCCTTAGGGTCTTCAATCCTAAGTTTTTAGGTTCATTCAAATTAGTCCAATTTATTACGATTTGGTCCCTCATCCAAACATCAGCTTATCACATCTCCATCAACCAACCCCCTTAACAATACGTTTGGTTCACTGTAATGGAATAGGGCTGTAATTGAATAGAGCTATAATGGAATAGAGTTGTAATTAGTAATTCAACTGTTTGGTTGAATGGAATGGAATCGAACTGTAATAACATTTTTTTGTTTGGTTGAATGGAATAATGTTGTAACAGCATGAGGAAAAAAAATGACCAGAATACCCTTAGCAGAATTTTTGTTAAGTAGATGATTATTGTTATTGTTATTAAATTTTAATAAGATTATTATTAAAAATAATTAAATAATAAATAATTTAACCATATTTTAACATAATTATTATTAAATATAATTCAATAAAATAATATATAATTTAATAAAATTCTTAATATAATTATTATTATATGAATTAAAAATCATAATATATAATACTATAAAAATAATATATAATCTACTTTATTATTTTTAAACTGCAATAGATATTTAATGTGCTAAAATATCATTTTTTAAGCATTAAAATTTTTAATTACAACTTTTATGGCAAATAACAATTCAAACGTACTTCATGCATTTTTTTAAATTATGAGCTTTTTATAATTTTGATTTTATTTGAATATTTTTATGAATTTTAAATTGTTTTTTTATGTGTATAAGACAAATAAGTTATGTCAAAATAAAATACATATAAATTATCATACGGAATATTAAATTAATATTTTAACCAACATTTCTGTTAAAAAAATCCCCTCTTTTTAATACATTAATTATCAAAGTTAACTTAGGAAAAAAAAAACTAAGAATTGACAAAAGATTTGGTTTATATAGTCAATTAATTGTGTCAAGTCCTTTAGATGATTACCGGTATATTCGATTTTTAATATAAAAATCACACTTACAAATTCATACAAAAGGAAAGATGGTAAAAATTATTCTTTGGGAATTTTATTTGCAATAATGATGGTGATGCTCAAATCCTCAATGGGCTACTATTAATCTTTGATCTTATGATTTCATAATTGCAGAGAACAGATTTGCTAGATAGCAGAAATTTTTCTCAGAATTTAAATAAGAATCTAAGTTATACAATGCAATTTTTCAAATATAAATTGCTCCCTCCTTAACATGGTAAATATGGCTGGAAATAGGACAATGTGAGAGGAAGACAGTCGGATGCCCCTGGAAATTTGAAACAAGATCCTGTATTATCTCATCCATTGAATACACAAAACTTTTCAATGCCACAATTACCCCCACAATCATCCGAGATACCTGTTTGTTCTTCCTTCTTGCTCTCAGCATCAAGTAGCTTTTCTCTAAGTTTCATCACAAGTTCTTCAAGAGCACTTTCATTTTCAGCCAAAAACCTTCTGAAGGCTTCCTTGCCATGGAGTTTCCTGTCGTTGAAACTGTAAAATGCGCCAGACTTTGTAACAAGTTTGTGTTTCGTTGCCAAATTTATGATCTCCCCTTCCCAGGATATTTCCTTGCCAAATTTAAGCTCAAATTAAGCATTCTTAAATGGAGGGGCAAGCTTGTTCTTCACAACCTTCACAAGAACTTGACTTCCAATAGTCTACAGATTAGACATTTCAAAAACACAATGAGACATAGAACATATACAAGAGTGAGATTTGCTGGATTGCAGATAAAGCTACATGTTTAACTTGCTTGGGAATGTAAGAGACAGTTCAAAGGAAATTTTAACAGGTTGCTCAAGAGAGTTTCAATCAAGCTAAGAGTAAATAAACAAACGATTTATATGCGTTTACCCACTACACATAAATCCAACCAACAAACTGAATAGGAAAAAAAGGGTGCGAGTTTGATACATCTTCTCCTTTCTTGACAAGCCCTGTTCTCCTTATATTTAGACGCACTGAAGCATAAAACTTTAAGGCATTACCATAATAGGTAACTTCAGTTGGCCCACATAATCCAAATGTCGAAAGTTTTGACCTTATCTGATATGTTTAAATAGTTAGTATATACTAAAAAAATATTATAAGCTACATTTAATTAGCGGTAACAATTTAGCTAGGAAATATTGCATCAATCAAACCGCCAACAAATTAATGGTTAGAATTATTAATAAAGCCTTTAAATGGGGAAAAATTCAAAAAGTTGACCGAAGGGAAAACTCACAATGTACACAGAGTTAGAGACTACAAAATTAATCAAACTAATTAGTGGTTCGAATTATTAATAAAGCAAGAAGGAAACTGAGAGAAACAATATGTGAAAAGTACTTGTTAGGCTCCAGTTTCTGATATCTGCTTTCATTTGAAAATATTCATGTAGAACCGGGGGCCAACCGATGATGCAAGCTACAAGAATTAGCAATAAGAAAGTTGCGCAAAATATCTATCTACAAAAGGAAAGAGAGAAGAAAAAGAAAATAGTAAGAGTTAACCATGTTAAGAGACATAGTGCAACACCTTTCTTTTGAAATGAAAAAGATATTTGCTTAGTAGCCATGTAATTTAAAAAATAATTTTGTAATGAGCTTCAATTTAACAAAAAAAAAATTAACAGTATTAACTGCTGCACTTAAATTTTGAAATTTGAAAAATAGATAAACTAAATTCCACAAAATAAAAATACACGGCTAAATTCCTATTTTTCGAAAACGTACAAGTACTATATAAGTTATGCGCTAGCAAACACCTAACTTCCTTGTTCTACTTCACAGTGGGTGTCAAAACCATTTTTTTGAAAACGGGAATCGACTTTGTTTGAAAGCGAAGATTAAAATGGGAGTCGCCACCAATCTTTATTAGGTGTGATCGGATCACCTTTATTTTAATAAAACATTTTAGTTTACTAAAACGGTATTTTTGGTCTACGAAACTCGAGAGAATGGGTTCGGGAGTCGGTTACGTACGAGGAAGGATTAGCACTCTCGTCACGCCCAAAATCGGTACCAAATTGATTAGTTAGTGTCTAAACGTCGAAAGTTAAAAATCAGGAACGGATTTAAAATACGATCCTTCTTTGTTAATGTTGATTTTAAAAATGCTTGAGTTAGACCGAAAAGAGTGTTAAAGACTCTGTCGTCTCGAAGTAATAAAACGTTACATCCCGTGAGTTAGGACACGACATTTTGCACTCTCGAGAATAAGTTTGCCTTTAATTTTTATTGGAATTCCGTGTATTTTAAAACTCGAAAAGATATTTGGCTATTTAGGATCAATGAGAAAAACGAAACCCCGTAAGTTAAGGCACAATTCTTCGATGTTCCAAAACGCGAAACATTGCCTTATTTTGAAATTTTTATTTTTGAATAATAGCGAGTATGATATTTAAACGACGTGCGCTATTTTGTTTGGATTAAAATAAAAAGATTTAATTTGGAAAAACATGTTGGGATTAAATTCATGATACGATGATACGAAAATAAAAATAGAGTAATGAGCGTGGACAATAGTACATGAATTCAACATTACACAAGCGAATGACAATAATACAAACAAAAATACGATATCAACAAATTAAAATACACAATAGCTATAATCACACAACATACATTATTTTTAATACCAATCAATAAACATAGAAATGAAGCAATAATACAAAATAACTTAAAACAAATAATAAGATAATTTTAAATAAATAATATATATACATATAAAAAGGTTTAAAATAAATACCATAAAAGCAATTTAAAGTAAATAATACAAAACAATTTAAAATAAAAAGTCTAAAATAAATAATACGTAAAAGGAAATTTAAAATAAATAATATACATAAAATAAAATAAAAGTTTAACATAAATAATATAAAAAAAATAAATAATGTATAAAGAGTTTAAGATAAACAACAAATAGAAAATTGAAAATAAATAATCCATATAAAAGAAAGTTTAAGAATAAACATTATATATAAATTTATAATAATAAGCAATTCAAAAATAATATATAAAAAGATTTTAAAATAAATAAAAAAGTAATTTGGAGTAATTAATATCTATAAAATAATTCAAAATAACATGTATTAAAAAACAGTTTAAAATGAATATTATATAAAAAATTTAAAGTGAATAATATATAAAATAGTTAAAAAAATAACAAAAAAATGTTTAAAATAAACAATGTAAAACGGTTTAAAATAACTAATATAAAAGGTTTAAAAGAAATAATATATAAAATAGTTTAAACTACATTATGTACATAAACTTAAAATATATAATATGTAAAAGTTTAAAATAAATAATGTATATAAAAAACTTAAAATAAGTAATATGTAAAATAATTTAAAATAATATGTAATAAAACCGTTTAAGGTAACTAGTTAAAAAATATATATACACATAACTTAAAATAATACAATTTGAAATGAATATTATAAATCAATTTTAAATAAATGATACATAAAATAGTTTAACAGAACTAATATGTAAAAAAAATCTAAAATAAATAATATATAAAACTGTTTAAAATAAAATATACATCTTAAAAAAATAAATAAGCAATATATATAAAACAGTTTGATATTAGAAGGTTAAGGATTGAATTAAAAATGAAATAAAATTAAAGAGACGAATTTAAAAAAAAGAAAGCAAATAGGGCCCAAATGGAACGTGCGCAAAGAAATAGGGACCGATTGGGAGAATATCCCAGCCCTTATATGCACCGTTTCAACATGGACCCAAATGTAATAAAAAATAAATTATGCGGCTAGATTTATAAAAATAAATAAAGTAAAAGAAAGGGCGAAATTGTAGCGCGCACAAAGGCGGAGGAACATCGTGCATAAATATCCCAATAATGGGAAACACGCGGATCCCCCCTGGGTACTGGTCGGGTCGCGCGGGCAGAGGCCCTATACGGCGCCGTTTTGGGCACTAGGACTTGGGTGCGAAACGGCACCGTTTTAAGTCCCTATTTAAATCAAATTTTATTTTTTAATTTGCTTTTCTCTTTTAAATAAGGCAAAAGAAAACAACCCCCTTTTTTCCATTCATTTGCTCTGCTAAGGTTTATAAAACCCATCATCGCACCATTACCAAACCGCCTCGGCTCCACCGCGGACAGTGGTCGGAGCCACACCAAGACTGAATTCAGGTAAGTTTTCTCCTTTCCCTTTCTTCTTATTTTATTTTTTTTAAATCGATTTGAAATAAAAAAAGGGAAAACCGAAAAGGAAAAAAAAGAAAAGAAAAATGAAATCAACCTTTCTTTTAACTTCTATTTTTGTTCTTTTTATTTATTGATGGTGCGTAAAAAGTTTGTGAAAAAAAGAAGAAGAAGAAGCTACAATGAGAAGGTTGTGGCTTTTAAAGTCAAGTTACAAGACTATTCTTTTTCTTTTTTTGTCTTTTTGCTCTTGTTTCTTCTGCTACTTGCGTGTGCCTTTTTCTTGCGTATTACAGGTGGTTGTCAGAGGCGTGCGATGCAGGTGATAGGCGAGCCGAGTGGCGGTGGTGGCGCACATGAGGGGCTGAGCGGCGGCTGCAATGCTAGGGTTCCTTCACTTCTTTTTTTCTGCTGAAAATGTTTTGGGTTAATGGGGCTAGGGTTTAGGTTATTTGGGCCTGTTGGGCTTGTTGGGTTTGGATAGTTTAGGCCTGGATTTAATATGTAAATGGACACTTATTTTGGGATTGTTTTATTATTTGTTTGGGTTTTATTATTGTGGTCTAGGCCCGGGTCAAAATTGGCCATTACAGTGGGTACATAACAACGAAAAATCAATCCATGCATCAAAGTTCTATCACGTTATATAATTTTAATTATTTCTAGCTGTAGCAACAAGAACAATGAAATTCAAACTTGCATGTATTCTCTTTGGAATTCTATGTTTCAGAATAATACCTTCAAAAGTGGGTGCCAGAAAAGCTGCCTACCACGAGCCACGGTAGAGAAGGAATTCCACTTGCATAATGTATTACTTTCATGGCAGGAAAGACAAGGAATTCCACTGGGTATCTGATATTTTCATATCATTGCTCATTTTTTTGGCAAGGGAGACCCGAACGGAAGAGAAGAATGTTCCGACTTGTTTGCTTTTCTCAGCAAGCAAATTATACGAACGTATGCTGTCTATGTATACTTAGTACAGTGGAGCTTGGTGCTGTACATGCGCTCCTCGTTATACTCTTCATAAACTCCGAAAGTGGAGTTATTATAGTTTTGTCTTCAATGCAACAACTACAATTGCAACTAGTAGTTTATATGAAGTTACAAATATCAATCAAAGAATTCTTTACACATGACTCCTCTGTTTCCAATGTTCTACCAGTAATCTCTACAAGAACATAATCCATGACAAGTGATGAAACCGCTCTGAATCTTGAATTATGATGGCATGAATCTAAGTTCGTCTATAACTAGAATACACGGGTATGATGTACATCTATATCAATATATAATACACGGGCATGATACTTCAGAAACTCCAAGATTCCCAAAACCAAGTCATTGATGTAACAAAACCTAAGTGCCTCCCACTTATTGGCATGATATAAATCACCAGCCCAATTTATAGTAATATCACATAACTGATTGTTTAATCTTCTTGCAGCATCTGCCAGCCATGACAATCAATTGCAATTGAAAATACACATATCAAATTAAGAGAAACAACCCACCATATCAGAATTTACCTATTGTCCCACCAGCATAAATTTGACAAAATTCAAACAAGTTTTCAAACACAGGGCAGTCCTTCTCCAAGATTGTCTGGGAAGAAGAAAATAGAAAAATATGGAAATCAAACTCCAACGCATATACATCAGAAAAAGCATAACCTAATCCTTTCTACATATGATATTTGCATGTTTATTGGAACGGGCAAAATAAATATGACAATTTTGATAGAGAATTTCTAAGAGGGGAAAGAATAAAACAGATAGCGAAGGGAAGAATACCAACAATAATAGCTGATAATTGATCGGAGCCTCGCCATTCCCACAATTGCTGGGCTGCACAGTGGGAGACGTACGCATTTCTTTGGAAAGCTCCGCCTTCGACATCGATTTCTCTATATTTTCCAGCACACGCAAATCCGCCACCCCCAAAATCCAAAAACAGAGAGTATTCTATGCATTTTATGGAAAACCCAAGAAGATTTTCGTCTGAATGATGAGTGGAAATGGAAGGAGATTTTCGTCTGAAAAAAAAAAGCTATTACGAGAGCCATTGAATAGGCATTCAGCGCCTGACCTTCTGAATGGTTATGCAGCGTTTACGCGTAATAGAGCCCGCACGGAATAGCTATTCGGCAGTCAAATTTCAACCAAACAACGGGTCACTGTAGCGCGTGGAATAGGGGCGGAATGGAATGGCCATTCCGTCGAACAAAACATGCTGTAAAAGTTTAGTTACCCATATGAAAAACTAAACTAACAAACATAAAAGTGCAGAACATGGAAGCCATTAAAGAAAAGCTTAAGGAAATGTAAAAAGAAGCATATTACATAAAAATCTAAAGCAAGAAATATAAAAGGAAAATCTTTAATAGATTTAATGTAAACGAAACTGAAATGCATTAATATAAAGCTAAAAATGTCTTTACAAACAAAGTAAAAGGACTAAAGTTGCAAATGAACCTAAGCTACAGTGTTAACTAACTTAACTAACTATAAGAGAAAGAAGAAAAATGTAAAAAAAAAAATCTTATATAGCTATGGAAGATAAAGAAAATGAAAACCCTAGAAAAGTAGAAGAAAACTAAGAGAAATTAAAGCTAAACTAAGCCTAAGTGTGTGTATTCTCTCTCCTCAACCAAATTTGGTTGTTTTTAGCAATCAATTTTTTACCCTGTTTGTGCCCAAAATGTCCTTGAATGAGCCTTCAATGATTGGTGCTTCGGTTGGACAAAGACTATTATTGGAGCCATTTTTTGTCCCCTGACGATGTGGGTGCGCAATACCTAAGGAGTGGATATCGTGATACCGTTGACAAACTTAACTTAGGTTACTTCTTGGGCGAGTGGGTATCGCGACACCAATAGAAGATATGGTGATACCACTGTAAGGTGGTCCAAACTTGGGACCTATTGAAGGTATCGTAATACCTTCTCCTTTGGTGATGTTCTCGTTCGATTCTAGCCTTCAACACGTCCTTACAACACTCAATCATATGTTAGGCCCCCAATGATACTATTGGTCAATTAACGTCTCAAAATAAGTAAAAAAAGGTATTTTCACTTATTAAATCAAAATCCTAAAAACTACGTAAACGACATTTTTTTGCTTGAGAACAAGCTCCTCATGTCGAGAAAGTCTAATTTGCTATATCAAATTATGACAGATCAATTGTTCCACGAACACTCCTTCATTAATGAAGTCATTCGAGAACACACTTTTTACATCCATTTGAAATAGTTTGATATCTAAGTTACAACCATGAGTAAGAGTTTGATTGCTTCGAGCGTGCTACAGATTAAAGTTGTCCGATTCTAACCTCAACTCCGTAAGTGTCGAAGTTAAGGTTAACTTGTACGAGATGCTATCTAAGTATATGTGAAATAAAAAACCTGACCTCTTACACTTAATGTTTTCCAAGTACAAGAGTTAAGTTATTTCATCATATCCCAATCGTGGGAATCAAATTTTGTAAGAAATTTTCGAAAAAGAAGCATGACCTCTCTAGATAACCATATTATTTAATTAAAAAAAAGAGACATATTTCAAAGATTTCTATTTTGAGGAATAAAAAGTAATGATTGAATAAAAAATCTAGATTCTATTTTCCTAATTATTATTTCAAGTACTTTCCCACTTTTGGTAATTGTATTAATTTCTGACCGGTTTAAATTGTGACACATGTCACTTTTTATTAGAATAATTTTCATTTTTAAATTAAATGATAGATTGGGGTTAAATATACCTTTAAATTTTTTAACTAAAAACATGTTTGAATTTCAATTCATTAACTTTTTCAAATAAAGAATTTCTGATAAAAAATGACATGTAGGTCATGTGTTTTAACCAGTTAGAAATTAACAATATTAGTCAAAGATACCATATTCATAAATGGCGTAAAGTTACATGCACCATGGACATTTTCAAAGTCAAGGAACTACATTAGAAGATTTAATGAAGTGTCATTATCCCTTATCGCTAACAATATTAAAGTATAATTACAAATTTTAAATTATTTAATTCTCATATTTGAATATTCAAATAAAGTAAACCTTTTTCTCAATATAAAATTTAAAAACATTAAAAAATATTTAATATATAATTTCCAACAATCAAATTGAATTAATTAATTGCTAAAAAATTATAAAATCTCCATCATTAGCCGATGAATTTTTTTAATAACTATCCAATTAATTTCAGTTTTTATAGTTAATTTGATTTTAGTATGTGCACATTAAACATCTATTTTATAAAGTAACAAATATTAATAAAAAAATATTTTTAAACATTTATATTTTTTGAATAAAGGGATTTCAACCAATTTCAAATTTTTTCTAATACAAATTAAACAAAATAACTACAAAATGAGCTATGGAACTAATATTTAGAAGACTTGAATTAAGAGAAAGACATGGTTAACATCAACTTCAAACTTCTTTTTGACGTCTGAAATAAAAATAAATAAAGCAAAAAAAAAAAAGGAAACCTCAGCTTAAGATAAAGTGGACAAACAATGACTTAAAGAACAATTTTGGAAAAAGGTTAAAATAGGAGGGCATGAATCACGAGAAGCACTAAAAAGCACCCTTTGAATTACCAAACCAATTATTACCTTTTTATCTTTTTTTAGTACTTTGTTGTTTTCTATCAAAACTATTATTATTTTTTAATTATAATAACAAAATAAAGTTTAAACAATTAACATAAATATCACTACTCAAATTTAGACCATATTTAAGATAATCAATATTCTTAATCATAAGATTATCACATAAAATTCTCAATCAAAACTAATATTATACCCTAAATACAATAATTCAACATTTTATGGAAATAATTATTTTTTTTTGAATTTATCTTAAAGTTTGAGATGGGATACAACTACAACCATGTCAATTGAAAAGTAGAAAAATTTTAGATTAAACTCATAAATTTCAGCTTTTACTAGTAGCGGAAAGATTTGATTGGCATTGAAATAGTTTGGTATATGAATAACCTTTTATTGGGTTAATTTCCTTTTCTAATTTTTTTTTTTATGAAACAAACCACACATTTCTTAAATTTAAAAGCTTAGGTTTTTCTAGAGTGAGCAGCTTCTTGGAACTATTGAAATGGTTGGTAAGATAATGTGTACAACAGAGGGGCGGCGCTAGGGGGTTGGGGCTGGCGCTCTAACATGCCAACATTACATTTTTTATTTTCTAAAATTTAAAATTACAATACATGGTAAAGTTATAATTTTGTTTTAAAAATATAAAATGACTAGAAATGATAGTATAAATTAGTTTGATTGGTATGAACGTTTTTACCAATACAGGAGAACGTGAGTTTGAGTGTGCTGACGCACATTATCCTCCTATTTATAGGTTGGGGAGAGGCTATGAGTAATTCCAAATATTCTGTCAAAAAAAGTAGATACAATGGATGAGGTGGATTTTCAATGAAATTCTTCAATTAGGGTTGGACTTGGATCAAACTCACACCACCTTGCCTTAAAATATTTTTAAAATGCATCTATATTAATTTTATAAATAATTATATTTTTATTAATTTTTTGAACATTCACAAAATTTTAACCATTTTTAATTTTTTGTTAGATCTTATTATAATATTTTATAATATGTATTTTAATAAATATTGTAAAAATTAAGGTAATAAAAAAAATTAATTAATATGACCCCTATGTGATGACTTGATGGTCAAGAGTGTTCATCGCCCCAAGTGTGCTCTGGGTTCCAGTTGGCTAATTGCGTTTATTGTTTGAGCTTTACCATGTTATTATAATAAAAGTTTTGCATTTGGAAAACCACCTAGTAATTGAATATGCTTGTAATTACACATGTATGACATATTTGGGCAACCACTATAATTAATAGGTCTTACTATGTTAGTGATTCAACAAAGGCAATTGTGTTAGTTAATTGGTTGTTATAGTTAGTTTTAGTTTGTTATATCTGAAATGATATGTATAAATACTCATGAAAAAAATACATGAAATCAATGTACCAATTTTTTCTATTATTCTAAGTTCTTCCTTTGCGTTTTGAGTTTCATTATGTATTTGTATATTTGTTATCTTTGAATCTTCACATGGTACCAAAGCATTTTTTTTCTATTATTCTAAGTTCGTATTCCTTTGAGTTTTAAGTTTCATTGTGTATTTGTATATTTGTTATCTTTGAATCTTCACATAGTACCAAAGCTTTCTTCAATGGCTTAACAGTTGGTGATGATCGATGGTGCGTTGACAAGTTTTCAATGTATAGTGGTGTTCTTGTTCAAATTTGGTTTTTTTTTCCTTTTAGATCTTTGTTGTGGTTCTTGAGTCTTGTTTTCAAGTTCCTCTATGGCTCATCTGTCAATTGACTTGTTACCATCTTCCCCTCATGATGACATTGATATGGCTGAAGTTGGTGCTCAAATAGGTCAGGTTTTATCTTCGATCTCTTTCAATGATAGATTGACCCCATTTATGTCCAACATTAATAAATTTCCTAGGCATGAAACTGTAAATCTAATTTAAAGTAATTTTATATTGTGAAGCATCAAATTACTTTAATTTTAGAAGGTTGTGGTCTCATAGGTTATACTTTAGGAACCTTAGATATAACACCCCTCACCCGTATCCAACACCAGGACAGGGCTCGAGGCACTATTGGAACTTTACACTTTCAGTATTCTAACTCGGGTCACAAAATTTCATTTGAATTTAAAACATTTCAATCATGAACTTCCCGTCCCCTAGTATAGGCCTCCGAAACCTATATCATATCGGAAGGCAATGCGAAACAAATACGGACGCGTTCGATTAACCTTGGACTCCTCAGAAAATTTTCCTTAACATAAAGGGACACACGCCTGTGTAGGTAGGCCGTGTGGCCTCACACGCCCGTGTATCTTAGGGGCACGTCCATGCCCTTCATCCATGGGCAACACTGACATATCAACACAGCCATGGAATACGCCCATGCTACATGCCCGTGGACGAAACTGTCATTTTAACACGGCCATGGCGCACGCCCGTGCTGCCTGCCCGTGCACAATTTTGAGCTAAAATTTTAAGTGCAAGGGACACACGGCCATAGCACACGCCCATGGGAGGGAACCGTGTGTCACACACGGCCTAGACACATGCTCGTGTGTCCAATCATGTGGACTTTATTAGGCTATTTTCCAAGCCTTTAGTTACCCCTTTCTACCACTTGTGCCTAGTGGTTAACAAATTTGAGAGAAAACACAATTTTACGCTTGTAAATAATCATAATGAAGTTAGTTGTATGGAAACCTCATATCATTGGTTTCATACAAAAAGGTTATTTCCCATCTAGTATTTATGGGTTCTTATGATATTGTAGCGCAATCAAAATTTGGCTTGTTTTTGAACTCATTGCCAATTGTAGCAACCTATCATATAAGAACATACACATGCGTAAAATCGTAGGTCATAGCGTACTTAAATTAAGCTAATTTTCATGGTCATATACAAAGAGATAAACATATTTTTACATGCCTTTACTTGGCAAATCAAATGACACATATAACAAAATGCTCAAAAATACTATACATGCCATTGAACAAAATAAACAGAGTCTTTATACCAAAGCTTGCTTAGTTGATAGTGTGTGGACTCTCTAATTGTCTTCTAGTCCTTATGAGTCATCGAGCTCTATAAAACAGGGAAATGAGAGGGGTAAGCATTTTCATGCTTAGTAAGCTCGAATAACCGAAAAGTAAACTTACCAAGTAATTAGCATACATCCATACTTAATTTATGAAATCATCCATTATGAAATGATTTCCTATCACATGCACTCAATCAATGAGTTAGTCACATAATCATGTATCATGTAATTTAACTATATGAGCTCATCATTCATCATTTGATTCATATATGTATATCCAATGTTAATCTCATTGAGTTTCTAGGAAATCTCGATGAAATACCTATTATCCGTCAATTCATACGAATGATCATTCCATATATGCACTCCGCGAACCTCACATCTTATGGCAAGATTACCAGTTCAGGCTAAATCCCCAATATCATAAACTCATAAAGTGATGTCGGGATTACCAGTCTAGGCTAAATCCCTTATAGCGACAAACACCCTTAATGAGCTCGAATTTGAATTACCAGTCCAGGCTAAATTCAAACCCTAATAGGATTACCCATCCGGGCTAAATCCTCAATGCACATATATTCTTCGAGAGGCTCGATCATTCAAGGAACACCTGTCCGGGCTAGATTCCTTTCCATACTTGAGATCACGGATTACCCATCTGGGCTAAATCCTTACTGCAACACATGCAGTATCTCAATTCACATGTAAACATGGTTTATCCATCGAATCCCCTTTTTAACCTCAACCGAGATAGTTGTCATCAAGTTATTACCAAAGGTGCATTTTATGCATTTTTATACCATTGATAAATGCAAATATCATGCATTCATAATTCATACAATTATGCATACTAAGGGTTTATTTTAAGTTATCCAAACTTACCTGGTATTCGTTTCAGAGATATGTTTCGGTTATTTCAAAACCTTACGTTTACCTCGGTCGACCTCTGGAATTTGTTCCTCGGGGTCTATATCAATAGAATTAACTCATTAATACACTACATTATACATTTCAAGTTAATATCTACCCCCGGTCCAAATGACTGTTTTGCCCCTAACCTTTGACATTTTTACGATTTAGTCCCTAGGCTCGTATAATGAAACGCATGCAATTTCTATCTTACCCAAACCTAACCGAACATTTTTCTCTCTTATGGAAACCCACATTTTCATTATTTCCCCATTTCTACCACACATTTACATCTTTTGCAAAATGGTCCCTATAAGGGTTTCTCATGAAAATCAACTAGAAAAAGATGTTTAACACACATTAATCTTTCATATTCCTCCATAATCCATCAAAATACAATTAAATCATGCATGGGTAAATTTTCAAACATGAACCCTAGCATGAAATATGGGTAGAAATGGAGAGATCAAGCTACCTGGATTTCAAAAATACAAAGAACATGAAAAACGGGGCTTGAGAGCACTTACTATTGAGCTTGAAAATTGAAGAAACCCTAGCTATGGTGTCCTCCAAATTTCGATAGCTATGGGAAGAAGATGAGCATATTTTTGCTCCATTTTCCCTTTTTATTTCATTAAAATACCTAATGACCAAAATGCCCTCATACTCTTTCTTTAAAATTTTATCCATGCAAGCCTATTTTTGTCCAAAAATTTAAAATTTGGGAAAATTATTCTCCAAGACCTTTTAATTCATAATCTAAAGCAATTTCATACAAATTGCTTCTAGAAACCAAGTTTTGCAATTTATTCAATTTAGTCCCTCACTTCCAATTGGACATCTCATACTTAAAATTTCTTCATGAAGCTTTAACACATGCATATACCCATTTTCTAGGCCTTATAATAATCATAAAATAAATATTTTGATGTCGAATTTGTGGTCCCGAAACTACTATTTCGACTAGGCCCTATTTCGGGATGTTACATTTCTCCCCCCTTAGGGACTTTCGTCCTCGAAAGTCTTACCAGAAAACAGGTTTGGATATTGGCTTCTCATGGTTTCTTCCGGCTCCCATGTAGCCTCTTCTACACCATGTCGATGCCATAGAACTTTTACAAGAGCCACATCTTTATTTCTTAATTGTTTAACTTCGCGAGCCAATATCTTAACCGGTTCCTTTTCATAGGTCATGACCTATGAAATTACATGAGAAGGGTCTGATCGGTATCTTCTTAACATGGATACATGGAACACATCGTGAATCTTTTCCAGTTCGCGTGGCAATGCTAACCGATAGACTAACGGTCTAACTCTTTCAGAAATCTCATACGGTCCGATAAATCATGGACTCAGTTTACCCTTCCGACCAAATCTCAATATCTTTTTCCATGGATATACTTTCAAAAATACTCTATCCCTAACTTGGAACTCAATTTCCTTTCTTTTCAAGCCAGCATAAGACTTTTACCTATCTGATGCTTCTTTTAAACAATCTCGTATCACTTTAACCTTTTCTTCAAATTTTTTAATCAGATCAACTTCATGAATCTGATTTTCCTTGAGTTCTATCCAGTACAATGGAGTTCGGTACTTCCTACCATATAAGGCCTCATAAGGTGCCATCCTTAAACTTGTTTGGAAACTATTGTTGTAGGCAAATTCTACCAATAGCAAGTATTTTTCCCAACTACCTTGAAATTCAAGGATGCAACAACGCAACATGTCTTCAAGAATCTGAATCATCCGCTCAGACTGACCATCGGTCTCAGGGTGAAAAGCTGTGCTAAAGCTCAACTTTGTACCCAAGGCTTCTTGTAACTTCTTCTAAAATCTCGAAGTGAACCTCGGGTCTCTGTCTGAAATAATCGACAGTGGTACTCCGTGTAATCTTACTATCTCAGAAATTTACAAATCGGCCAACCTATCAAGAGAATAATCTGTCCTTACTGGAATGAAATGAGCCGACTTTGTCAATTTATCCATTATAACCCATATGACATCTTTCTTTTTCGGAGTCATAAGTAGTCATGTCACAAAAACTATAGTAACTCTACCCACTTCCATTCGGGGACCATTACAGGCTGTAACAAACTTGAAGGCACTTGATGTTCAGCTTTAACTTGTTGACACACCAGGCATTTCGATACAAATTCAGAAACATCTCTTTTCATACCGTTCCATCAGTACATTTTCCTTAAATCGTTGTACATCTCGGTACTTCTCGGGTGAACAGACAAATGACTGTTATCTGCTTCTTGCAAAATTTTCCGAATAAGTTCATTGTCTTTGGGTACACAAACCGTATCTCTGAACATCAAACATCCATCAGGACTAACTGGAAAATCTAACTCAACACCAGACTCACATTGAGCTCTTTTTGCTTACAAGTCATCATCATTAAGCTGAGCATCATGAATTTTCTGCAGAAATGTCAGCCTAGCCTCCAGCTCGGTCAAAACTGATCCATCTTCAAGCAATATCAAACGAGTACTCATGGCTCTCAATGCACACAGGGATTTTCTACTCAATGCATCGGCGACCACATTCGCTTTTCTCGGGTGATAGCCAATAGTCAGATCATAATCCTTAATTAGTTCTAACCATCTCTATTGTCTCAAATTTAATTCCTTCTAAGTCATCAAGTACTTCAAACTTTTGTGGTTCGAGAATATACGGCAAGTCTCGCCATACAAATAATGCCTCTAAATTTTTAAGGCAAAAACAATAGCGCCAAGCTCTAGGTCGTGAGTTGGATAATTCTTTTCATGGGGCTTCAATTGCCGTGAAGCATATGCTATCACCTTGCCATCTTGCATAAGCACACACCCCAATCCATTTAAGGATGCATCACTGTAGACCACAAATTCTTTTCCCGATTCAGGTAGCACTAAAATAGGAGCTTCGGTCAGCAATGTCTTTAAGTTCTCAAAACTTTGCTGACACTTCTCCGTCCAATCAAACTTAACGTCTTTCTGAAGCAGCTTCGTCATCGGAGTCGCTATCATGGAAAACCCTTTTACAAACCTTCGATGGTAATGGCTAAGTCCAAAAAGCTTCTAACCTCGGTTACATTCTTAGGTGGTTTCCATTCAACAATTGCAGAAATCTTACTTGGATCAACTCGGATGCCTTCACTCGAAACTATATGACCTAAAAATCTAACTTCTTGAAGCCAAAACTCTCTCTTGCTAAACTTAGCATATAGTTGTTTTTCTCGCAAGGTCTGCTACACAATTTTCAGGTGCTTTGCATGCTCTGTCTCATCTTTAGAGTAGATCAAAATATCGTCAATAAACACAACAACAAACTTATCCAAATATGGCTGAAAGATCCTATTCATTAGATTCATAGACACAGCCAGTGCATTCGTCAATCCAAACAGTATGACGAGAAATTCATAATGACCATACCTTTTTCTGAAAGCTGTCTTTGGTATATCCGAGTCTTTAGCTCGCAACTGATAATAGCCAGACCTTAAGTCTATTTTGAAGAATACAGTGACTCCTTTCAACTGGTCAAAAAAATCATCGATCCTTGGCAAATGATACTTATTCTTGATAGTCACCTTGTTCAGTTGCCGATAATCGATACATAACCTCATCGAACCATCTTTCTTCTTTACAAACAACACGGGGGCACCCCAAGGTGAAAAACTTGGCCTAGCAAATCCTTTATCTATCATTTCTTGGAACTGGGCTTTTAACTCCTTCAGCTCTGTAGGTGCCATTCTGTACGGGGCAATAGAAATGGGAGTCGTCCCTGGCACCAACTCAATACCAAACTCTATCTCCCTTTCAGGAGGTAATCCGGGTAATTCCTCCGGAAATACATCTGGGTACTCACAAACTATCGTACAGACTCAATCTTCAATTCAGTTTCCTTATTGTTCAACACAAATTCAAGGTAGGCTTCGTGTCTTTTCCTCATATATCTCTGAGCAACCATCGCCGTGATTACAACCGGAAATGAACCCAATTCTCTTGATTCAACCCGTAGAGTCTTACTATCCGGGCATTTCAACTTAATGTACTTACTACCACAATTCTCTGTTACATCATGAAGGGCTAACCAATCCATACCAAGTATTACATCAAATTCAACAAATGGTAGCAACATAAGGTTAGCCGGAAAACAACGACCTTGAATCGTCAAAGGACAATTCTTACAGATTTTTATCAACTAGAACCGACTTGCCTAGTGGGTTCGATACTCTAATAATATCTTCCGTATGTTCAACAGGTATATTCATATTAGACGTCAATCTCATGCAGATATATGAATGCATCGATCCCGATCAATTAAAGCAACAACACTTATATTAAAAAGAGAGAAGGTACCCGTAATAACATCAGGAGCAGCGGCTTCCTCTCGGGCACGTATCGCATACGTTCTTGCCAGGGCTCGAACTTTTGATTTGGCAGTATCTTTAGTCATGACTCGATTGCCACTAGCACTCCCAGAGTATCTCGGAGGTCTACCTCTTGGAATAGGAGTACTCGACTTCGGAGTTATTTCCTCTTCTTTTTCAGCTCGTTCTGGGCAGTCTCTGAGAAAATGATCAAAAGAACCACATCTGAAACATGCGCCGCTTTTCATTCGGCACTCTCCGAAGTGAAATTTGTTGCAACTTTTACACTCCCCACAGTAGTCACCATCGGGGAGGAAGACTTTTGACCTCGTCGCTTGGAGCTTTTCGATCTACCCAAATATCCTACTGGCGAAGTGGAGCGTTCATGCAGGCTCCTAGCTTTCTTCGTGGAGAACGAGAGTGTTTTACCGTTAGACCTCTTGCTCGCAACTCGAGCCTCTTTCTTAGCTTGTTTTCTTTCATTATTAAGTTCCTCAGCCTTCTTGGCTCGATCGGCCAATGCGGCAAACTCCCGTATTTCCATGATCCCAATCAATAACTTGATGTCCTCATTTAGACCTTTCTCGAAGCGTTTATGCATTTTTGATTCCGTTTGGACCCATTCAGTTGTGTACTGACTTAGTCGTACGAATTCTCTCTCGTATTCTGCTACAGTCTTGTTACCTTGTTTGAGTTCCAGGAACTCCTTTCGGTTCGAGTCAAAAAACCGTTGGCTAATGTATTTCTTCCTAAACTCTGCTTGGAAGAAATCCCAAGTAATACTTTCTTTCGGCACTACCGAAGATACAGTCTTCTACCAATTGTATGCAGTATCCTTCAAAAGGGACACAGCACACTTCAAACACTCTTCGGGTGTGCATGACAAATCATCAAGCACCCGCGTAGTGTTCTTGAGCCAAAACTCAGCTCTTTCAGCGTCATCATCAACTTTCGCTCTGAATTCCTCAGCCCCATACTTTCTAAGCTTATCTACCGGGGCTTTACCGATTCTCACTGGTGCCATACCTCGTGGCACATCCTCATCAGGTTGGTTAGGGGGCGGGGGAGGTCTTGGTATATTGGGGCGATTTCTCAGATAATCCCCAAACCATTCATCTATCATATCAAAGAAGGCAGCTCGAGCCTCTTCTCGGCCTTCTAACATCAGCCTTCTACTACTACTAGATACTGCTCGTTGAACGGAAGCTGGAGCATGGCTCTCGGCTCCCTCGAACTCATCTTGTGCTTAATTAGAAGACATTTACTATATTCAAAACAACTTAATCAATTAGGATACGTCACACTATCAACGTTCAAGTAATGGCCTACTTAAATTAAGCCAATTTTCATGGCCATATACAAAGGGATAAACATATTTTTACATGCCTTTACTTGACAAATCAAATGACACATATAACAAAATACTCAAAAATACTATACATGCCATTGAACAAAATAAACAGAGTCTTTATACCAAAGCTTGTTTAGTTGATAGTGTGTGGACTCTCCAATTGTCTTCCAGTCCTTATGAGTCATCGAGCTCTGTAAAACAGGGAAATGAGAGGGGGTAAGCATTTTCATGCTTAGTAAGCTCGAATAATCGAAAAGTAAATTTACCGAGTAATTAGCATACATCCATACTTAATTTATGAAATCATCCATTATGAAATGATTTCCTATCACATTTACTCAATCAATGAGTTAGTCATATAATCATGTATCATGTAATTTAACTATATGAGCTCATCATTCATCATTTGATTCATATATGTATATCCAATGTTAATCTCATTGACTTTCTAGGAAATCTCAATGAAATACCTATTATCTGTCAATTCATACGAATGATCATTCCATATATGCACTCCGCGAACCTCACATCTCATGGCAGGATTACCAGTCCAGGCTAAATCCCCCATATCATAAACTCATAAGGTGATGTCGGGATTACCAGTCCAGGCTAAATCCCTTATAGCGACAAACACCCTTAATAAGCTCGGATCTGAATTACCAATCCAGGCTAAATTCAGACCCTAATAGGATTACCCGTCCGGGCTAAATCCTCAATGCACATATATTCTTCGAGAGGCTCGATCATTCAAGGAACACCCGTCCTAGCTAGATTCCTTTTCATACTCGAGATCACGGATTACCCGTCTGGGCTAAATCCTTACTGCAACACATGCAGGATCTCAATTCACATGTAAACATGGTTTATCCATCGAATCCCCTTTTTAACCTCAACCGAGATAGTTGTCATCAAGTTATTACCAAAGGGGCATTTCATGCATTTTCATACCATTGATAAATGAAAATATCATGCATTCATAATTCATACAATTATGCATACTAGGGGTTTACTTTAAGTTATCCGAACTTACCTGGCATTCGTTTCAGAGATATGTTTCGGTTATTCCGAAACCTTGCGTTTACCTCGTTCGACCTCCAAAATTCGTTCTTCGGGGTCTATATCAACAGAATTAACTCATTAATACACTACATTATACATTTCAAGTTTAATATCTACCCCAGTCCAAATGACAATTTTGCCCCTAACCTTTGACATTTTTACGATTTAGTCCCTAGGCTCGTATAATGAAACGCATGCAATTTCTATCTTACCCAAGCCTAGCCGAACATTTTTCTCTCTTATGGCAACCCAAATTTTCATTATTTCTCCATTTCTACCACACATTTACATCTTTTGCAAAATGGTCCATATAAGGGTTTCTTATGAAAATCAACTAGAAAAAGATGTTTAAACACATTAATCTTTCATATTCCTCCATAATCCATCAAAATACAATTAACTCATGCATGGGAAAATTTTTAAACATGAACCCTAGCATGAAATATGGGTAGAAATGGAGAGATCAAGCTACCGGGATTTCAAAAATACAAAGAACATGAAAAACGGGGCTTCGGAGCACTTACTATTGAGCTTGAAAATTGAAGAAACCCTAGCTATGGTGTCCTCCAAATTTTGGCAACTATGGGAAGAAGATGTTCATATTTTTGCTGCATTTTTCCCTTTTTATTTCATTAAAATACCTAATGACCAAAATGCCCTCATGCTCTTTCTTTAAAATTTTATCCACGCAAGCCCATTTTTGTCCAAAAATTTAGAATTTGGGAAAATTATTCTCCAAGACCTTTTAATTCATAATCTAAAGCAATTTCATACAAATTGCTTCTAGAAACCAAGTTTTGCAATTTATTCAATTTAGTCCCTCACTTCCAATTGGACATCTCATACTTAGAATTTCTTCATGAAACTTTAACACATGCATATACCCATTTTCTAGGCCTTATAATAATCATAAAATAAATATTTTGATGTCGGATTTGTGGTCCCGAAACCACTATTCTGACTAGGCCCTATTTCGGGATGTTACATTAGATGTTCCAACTCAATTTGTTATTGATAAAAAAAGAAGTTAGTTGCTAATTCTATGTTTAGTGCATATAGGAAACAAGATAATTTGTTTGCCTTTCTTAATTGCTTTCCACTGTTAGTGATGATGTGCTTTCCACTGGGGCAAGCACCTCTCATGATGTTTGGAGTAAGGTTGTTAGCCTATATGTTACAAAATCTAGTATCAAAATATCTACCTTGAGACGTACTATTCACTTTAGAAAGAAACAACATCAATCTATCAAAGAGTATTTGGCTAAAATCAAACAATTTATGACATATTGAATGCTTCGGGTAGTTTTGTTACAGAACAAGTCAATGTTATTCTTACTAGTTTGTTTGGTGATTTTGAATCTATCTTAGTAGTGGCATCATCTAATAGAGAACCTTTGCCTTTAGACTTGATTACTGATATGCTTTTGGAGTTTGAGTCTAGGCAAAAATGTTGTAAAAGTTTCTCCTCATGCCAATCTGGTATGACATTCAAGTTCTTCAAATTTTATTCCTGGTACACAAGGATCTTCATATCAATATATCTAAGGGTCACAAGGATCACGATATCAGTTTAGGAGAACCGTGGTAATTTTCATGGAAAAAGTTGTGGCAGGTATTTCAATAGTGGCTGACCTCAATGTCAGTCATGTCGAAAAGTTGGTCATTTGGTTAATTGTTGTTACTATTAGTTTGATTAACATTTTCAGGGACCTCACTCTATTTTCTCCTGTCCTTATGGTGTAACAGCGTAATTTTCAGTGGTGTCGGAACAGTGATTCGAGATCACTAAATCTGACAAATGAGTAGGATATATTATTAATTTAGTGAGTATAAATTAAATGTGAAGTTAGGAAAAATTTGAAATAGTGAATAGTGTACTAAAAATAAATATTAAAATAATTAGAATAAAAAACGAGGTATCGAGACCTCGATAATTTTAAATCTATCCATAAATATTTTTATAAATATTTATGGAGTGTTAATATGTTAGTATTAAAGTTTCGTCAAGAAATTTTAAAGTTCTGATAGTTAATTGAATAAAAATGACTAAATTGTATCAAATGCAAAATTGTGGGAAATGATTAAATAGCTTAATTGATAAAAGAAAGAGAGTTTAAAAGGAAAATAGACCCAAAGTCTATTTGGGCTGGACGGCAAGGTCATGAAATCAGCAAGAAAATAAGGAGAATTAAGGGAAAAATTGGAAAATTGGAAAATTTACTTAATAAAGCTAGGACTAAAGTGGAATTATCTAGATTTCTCTTTATTTTTCTGCATTCTCATCATAAAAACGCCATGTAAGAGATCTATTAAGCTGGTTTTTCATATTTTTACTTCAATTAAGTTCAATTCTTGATTATTTCTTGAAATTTTTGTATTTTTGTGACTTTGACAACTAGGTCCTATTGTTGAATTCATTAGTTTTTGATTCTATGAAAGAAATTGAAAGTTTCTATACATATGTGCTGGAATTATATGATGATTTGGCATGGAATTAGAGCTTTAAATTGTTTATATGTTGATTTTATTGTAAGAATTGAATAGAAAGTGAATGTTTGGGACCTAATTGTAAAAGAGTTTGAAGTTAGAGTTTTATGTGGAAATTCTGAAATTCAATAGTTATGAAATAACTTATAATGTTTTGAGAAAATTATCTTAATTGAGGGGTTAATTGAGCAAGGACTGAATTGTATGAATTGTGAAATTTGGGGCAAAATGAAAATCAACATTTTGCACTAAAACTGTTTTAGACAGAAATAGTAGTCTAACTTTGAAAAATCACCAAAAATTTTAGAAATGGAATTAGAGGATGAATAAAATATGAAATTAAATATTATTGAGTCTAGTTTCTTATAGAAGAAATAATGTAAGCAATGGAATTGTAAATCATGAGGTATGATAAATTTTGTGAGACAAGGTCAGAATGATTTTAGGTTCCCCTGTTCTGACTTTGTAAAATTATAAAAAAATTGGATAAAAATAATTAGGGGCTTAAATTTTTATGTTTAGAATCCTAAATAAGTCTATTTTCAATAGAAACAAACAGGAACATCATTCGAATCCTGTACGAGGAGATAATTAATATTTGGTGAAAAAGGGTCGGAACTGTCAGACAGCAGAACAGGGGAGACTTCAATGAATAAACTGTATTAATTGGCCCAACCAAAAATTATAAAAATTTTATGGTAAGAAGATATGTGAATCTAGTTTCTGGGAAAATTTATGGATCTTAATTTTTAGTTCTGTAGCTCAAGATAAAAATAATTTAGTGACTATGACACAGATGAACAGCTTGAATATTCACATAAGTAGATAGTGAAAATTATAGATAATGTTACCTACAAGTGTGTTATTTATACTAAGGATGTGGATGGAGAGGAGGAGGAGAAAAATATACAAAAATATATGAATGACTCGTGTATAAATTGATCACATGCCCGATTATAATCGGTAAGTGTTGAATTAGAAACGATATAATGTTTTATTTGGAATATTTATTATGAAATTATGATTATCGCTATAATACAAAAATCAAACTTGTGAGTTTATATAACTAAATTTAGTGACCATTTGTTAATATTATTAAATTTCAATATTATTTTATGAATGGTGATTAATATTTATGTATGTTAATTGTTGAAAATAAGTAAATTATGTACAAAAGTTATGAAATTAAACTGAGAATTTCGGAGGAACGGAACGCAGGAAATGAGTACAATCTTTCAGTGAAAAAGATGAATTGACGGTAAATTACCCAAGTAAACCGAGATTCAACATTTGTTGCAAATTCTCGTGTTTGCTTTCCGTTTAGCTCTTACGAGCTTCCGTTAACTCACATGAGTTTCAGTTAACCCTTTTGGGGTTTCAGTTCAGCTCTGATGAGCTTCAGTTAGCCTTCAGGCTTCCGTTTAGCACTTATGTGCTTCAGTTAGCCTCTGGGCTTCCGTTTAGCACTTATGTGCTTCAGTTAGCCTCTGGGCTTCCGTTTAGCACTTATGTGCTTCAGTTAGCCTTCGGGCTTCCGTTTAGCACTTATGTGCTTCAGCTAGATTTCAGGCTTCAGATCATGATGTACTCAAATCCGTAAGCTGTTCCTTGGATGGACAAGTTGGTAAGTCGTAAATGTAACATGTGGAAAAAGAAATGTAAGTAATGTTATTATTATTATTATTATTGAGCTCAATTATGTGATTTTATCATTCAGAGGTTGTGTTTGACAGGATATGCTAGTAAATTATGAGTATGTGAATCAAAGTGACAGAATTTAAAAACCTAATGAGGTTGAGCTGATTCACACGAATTTGTCATTTGAAATCGTTATTGACAGAAAGAAACAGTGAATTACATGCTTATCAATGGTTACACATAATTATCTGAAAAACAAGAAAAATGATGGTTATTGATATATGGAAATGTAAGACATTGATATATGAATGTGGAATATGTTTGATAAATGTGTTCATTCTTAACTATGGAATTATGTACCTCATGTGTGCTATTTGCATAAAGATGATATTTCAAATACTTTGGTGAGTGAAGCTTAAATATAAAATAGTATGAAATCGAGACAAGTTGTTATGAAAATATATTTAAATTATCTGTAAGTGTTTTGTACTCCCGGTAATGCCTCGTACTCTATTCTGGCGACGGATACGGGTAGGGGGTGTTACATATAGTGGTTTTAAATTAGCACATACTAGTCAATATCCTACTATTGCATCTATGAGTGCTCATCATGTCTTTGTCCCTCGATCTTATAGTGATGTGTCTACTCCTTCACATGGTCCACCAACTTCGTTTATGCTCATAGAGTCATATGCTTCATCATTTCCTACTTTCAAGTCCCCAGTGCAATCTCACACACCTTATATAACACCCCATATCTGACTTGATTATCGGGTTTCAGTTATGCCACATCCATTTTCGAAGCAACTGTGATCAATTAATATATAATACAACCATTTAAACATGGAAATAGTGTGATACACGATCATAATATGATACATACTAATTTTCGAGTCTTATACGAGCCTATGAAAGCTCTTTTACTAATTCAAAGTCGAATTAGGACCAAAACGTAAAAATTGTTAAATATTAGGTTGATGTCGCAACTTCGGGAGTTCCTTGCCGCAATGCAACTCACTGACTAGGTTTCGTCACGAAATTAAGAATATTTCGTCACCACTTAACTCTCTATTTGATCTCGTCGCAACGTTGAGAGAATGTTGTCGCGACGTGACTAACTGTTTCCAAAAGAACCTATTTGGTACCTAATCAATTCAAACAAATATACAAGGTGACTCTTTCATTCATTCAATCAAGCGAAATGCCACAATCAAATATTCATTCCTAAGTGTTTAATACATCTTCCACATATTGTAACAACCCAATTTACAATGGTATCGGAAAATGCGATTTCACAACCCCATTTTTATAAACCGAGTCTATAAATATTAAATATGAATATTTACAGATTTTTTATAAAATTATATTGATGTTTGGTCCATCAATTTCATCTATTAAGTAGTTAATTTAGATGCAAAGACTAAATTGTAAAATTTGAATCGCTATAGAGTTTTAATTGGTTAAAGGTATAATGGCTTAAATAGTAATTGGCCAAAGATCCAAAGTGGTAATTAAACCATTTTTAATTAAGTAATAATGGATAATGATGGGTTATTCACTACAATGTGATTAGTATTTAATTAAGCTAAAAAACTAAGGTTAATTAACTTTTAATTATTCTATATATACTTAGATAAGTGGGAAGAAAGAGAGAGTTGTCATCTTCCTCATCTCTTCTACCCTATTCTACCTAGGAAGAAAATGAATAAAGCCATTTTTGAAGCTAAGTTATTCGACCCTTGACTGGTAAGCAAATTCAAGCCTTTTTCTTGTGGTTTTTATAAATTTGAGGTCATTAGAGCTTGATTTAGCTAGCACACATACCAATTTATAAAAATGTTAAAGTTTTAGAAAGGTTCCATTATTGATTTGTTGAATAATTAGGCTTGAAATTGATAGATTTTAAGCTTAGATTATGAAAAAGACTAGATTGTAATGTTTAATTGTTAGTTTTGTACATAGGGACAAAAGTGAATAAAATGTGAAATTTTGTGAAATTTTGGTATAAATAAAAAGTAGGGGTCCCAAATAAATGTATTTGAAGTCAGATTTTAAGCTAAGGTTAATAATTGGAAGTTATAGTTATTTTGAATTTAGGGGCTAAATTGAATAAAATATAAAATTTTAGGGGTATAAAAAAATGAAATCATATAGGTTCATTCATGTCATGGCATAATATGAAAATTTTTTCTATTGATGGATTTTATAAAATAATTGTTTAGATCAAGAACTAGATCAAAGTGAAGTTAATCGAAGAAAAGGTAAAATTATTGATTAGTCCTTAAAAAATAAACTTATTCGGTGTTTTGATAAGGTAAGTTCATATGTATTTATTTACTTAGGTCATTATGTATTTGGTTTATGTAAGTGTATTTGATTGTGGATTAATTAGTTGTGAATTGGTAAGAAAGGCTAGAATTAGACTGAATTGAAATATGACGTTTATATGTATAAAAGATGCTCATGTAAACTTAGTAAAGGCTAGGATACGATTGGCATAATAGGGTCTTGCACACGCTTGTACGAGATTTATTACAAATGCTATCGATGTCCGACCTTTTTTTATGGATTCTCAAGTATTATGTGACATGGGTTTAGATCGGACGAGCAACTGGTGTGGTGTAGATACTTTTGTATCTGAGTTTGTTTACTAGGGTTCATCGGGCGAAACGTTTTATATGAAAATTAGAAATTGAAATGGGATGAAAGGAACTAGATATTGAAATGGAAAGTTATTGAATGAATTGAGCATGAAAAATTTATCGGAGTAATATCTTTTACATGTATGTGATTGTATTATCCCTTAATTGAATGTATTTTTTAGATTAGTTACCTAAAGTGACATGAATTGGCATATTAAGTACTTGTGGTATCATATGCTTACAATGTTGGTGTTTTTTATTGTGATGTCTTATATCATCTTATTATAATAACTCATTACAATTTATCAATTCCAATAGCCTTATATCATCTTATTATAAGCATATATCAGTTCAATTTCACTTTTTGAAAATTCTATAATTTTTTGTATTTTATTCAATTTAGTCCATAAAATCAAAACTATCATATCTTTCACATTTGAGCACTATTTTTCAATCTGATTACAATTCCATCCTTCTATAACCTTCTAGAAATAATAATTATAGAAATTTCATATCAACTTTGACATATTTATATTTTAGTTCCTAAACTCAAAACTAACAAACTTCTTTTTACAAATTTGTCCTATTTTATTTCTAAGCTTCAAATCCTACCATTTAACATAAAAAAAATATCAACAGAAACATTTCAAAACTTTTTCAATTTTACGATTTAATACCCGAAATAGTTAGATTAAACTACAACGATCTTAAAAATATAAAATTTACGAAAAATGGGTGTCAAAACCACCTTTTTTATTAAAATTTTATTGAAATGAAAAATGGGGGATCGACTTTTGAAAACCAGAAATGTGGAGTCACCACCGATCCTTTTATTTTGGTGTGATCGGGTCACCTAGGAATTTGGTTATTTTAATAAAACATTTTTTGTTTACTAAAACAACAATTCTGGTCTACGAAAATATGAGAAAAAGGGCTCGGGAGTCGGTTACGTATGAGGAAGGATTAGCACCCTTATTACGCCCAAAATTGGTACCAAATCGATTAAATACTGTCTTTATGTCTAAAATTAAAAATGTTTTTGAAATGTGGTTCTTGTTAATAACGTTTGAATAACCCGAGTGGGTTGCTAAAAATCTTCTTCTTTCGACGTCCGAAAGTCTATAATTTGAAATTAACAAAAGGATGCCCAACTATTTGGTCCAAAGAAAAACCAAAACCTAGCACAGTAGGGCACGATTCCTCGAATTTCCGAACATCGAACATTGCCTCACCTTAGAAAATACGAGTGAAATTCCGAAGGGATCTTCGATTGTTTTGAGCAAATGAAAAAGCGCAACCCAGCACGATAGGGCTCGATTCTCAAATCACCAAACATCGAACATCGCCTTCGTTTTGAAAGGTTTTTAATAAACGTGAGTGAAATTTTGAAGGAAACTTTGATTGTTTTGAAAAAAACGAGAAATCACAACCCAAGACGTTAGGGCACGATTCCCGAATTATCAAACACCGAGTATTGTCTTCGTTTTGGAAGGTTTTTAATAAACACGAGTGAAAACCTAAAGGAATATTCGATTATTTTGAACAAACAAGAAATCACAACCCAGCACGATAGGGCATGATTCTCGAATTATCAAACACCGAGTATTGCATTCGTTTTAAAGGATTTTTAGAAGATCTGAGTGAAATTTTGAAGGGATATTTGATTATTTTAAACAAATGGGAAATTGCAACCCAACACGTTAGGGCACGATTCCACGAATTGCCAAATATCGCATATCGCCTTTGTTTAAGGGATTTTTAAAAGACATGAGTGAAATTTTGAAGTGATATTCGATTATTTTGAGCAAACGCGAAATTGCAACCCAACACGTTAGGGCACGATTCCGCGAATTGCCAAACATCAAATCTCGTCTTCGTTTTGAAGAATTTTTGAATGAATGATTATAAAGCTAGCTTAAAACATATTAATTCTATTTGAAATAAGACGAAATTAATCATAAAATTTGGGTTTTATAGAACCACATTTCAAAAATCAAGTGAAACTATGATATGGGGTAAAAGGCACATATGATGGTACGATGCTTGATGAATAAGAATATTAATCGACAAGCAGAATAAGCAATTAAATATAATTAATCTAAAAATTATGACCCAATTTCAATCACGTATGAATAATAATTGACATATCAATAAGATGAATATCATGCGATGATAATGTATATGCCACAATATAGAACAACCAACAAAATACATGTAAAACAAAATAGAATTTAAAAGTCAAAGTAGTATAAAATGATATCGAACAAAGGCGATCTAATGAACCAATAGTTTATACGACATGCAAATTAATGAATTGATGCATTTTAAATCTATTTGTAAAAAGAACTAGGGATATATACTTAATACCTATTATAAAATGAATGTTTTAATCGGATATCATACCAAAACATTAAATAATATTGGTTTTAAAAAACAAGGATTTGTGGTATGGAAAATTTAAAATATATTACAAATAATAATAATAAAAATGTGTAATACGATATAATCTTTAAAAAAACATAATGGTCCTACAAATTATATGCATATATAAAAAACTTTTAAAAAATAATTATTTGTAAAAACATAGAAATACAATAAAGATATTTTATGACAAATTATATAATAGTGATTTGAGAGATATATTATGTAGGATTATACAATAAAGAGTGGGAGTAAATTTAAGAAATTATATACGCAAAATAATATAGGATTAGTAAAATGAGCCTTGTTATAATATATATATACACATATAGAAGAACACTTTAAACAGAAATATTTAAAAGAAAATAAATAAATAGACATATATAGTTACATATGGGTATATATACATATATATATAATAATAATTTAAAAGATGTATTATATAATAAAGTACAAAAATGAATTTAAGGAATCATATGACAAGAATAATATGAGGTTGATAATAGTATATAAAAAAGACTTTAATACAAAGTATATGTGTATACATAATAGCGTACATAAAACAGTTACATGAAACATACAAAATGTGAAGATGACATTACAAAAAAGATTTACAATAAGAACGAAACAATTTCCTAAGTATTTTAAAATATGTAAGTGAATAATTAAGGATAAAAGGCTACAACAAAAATATAAATAAAGAAATAAAGAAAATTTAACTGGAATTAAACTAAAACTGCAGGGACAATTTGAAAATAAAACAAGAATAATAAAGGGACCGATAATTAAAGCGCGCAAATGTAGAGGGACCTAAATTGGAAATATACCGGCTCCCAAGGCGCAGCGTTTAAATATGGGCCAAATTGTAAACGCACACAAATTGCAGAGATAATTTTAAAAAACAATGAAATGAATATATGGGCTCATTAAAGTGCGGCACAAAAAGGAGGGATTTAATGTGCAAATAATCCTTCGCCATAAAAAATACGCGGGTCATCGGGTTTGTAATCGAATCGGGTCGGGCTTGGATGTCAATGCGACACCGTTTGAGGTCTTATAAAACGGCTCAATCAACAGAGTAAGCCAGCCCCCAAACCCTAGCCTCTATTTTTACTCCCCTCAAACGAACCTTGACCCTCCATCTGCCATGCCAATCCACCGCAATGAACGGAGATCAGCCTGTTCGAGCCTCAAGGTGGTTTTCTTTCCGCCTTACACTCCTCTCAGACCCCGATTTCAACGAAGCAGAGGAGTTCTCACGGTGTATTCACGAGGTAATGTTTTATTTCCTCTCTCTTTTGTACAACCCAAAATGCGAAAGAACAAAAAGAAATTCCAGGAAGAATGAAACTAAGCCAAGAAGAAAAGGAAAAATCTCAAAAACTTTGAATCTGAATCACCTTTGAATGCTCGTTGCTTTTTTTTTGTATTTCAAAATGTATCGATTGTGTCTGTATAGCCTATTGTGCGTTTATGTTGCGTTCGTATTGCTTGTGTAAAAAATCCGAAGAAGTTTACAGTCGAAAAATACCCAGCTTTATAGCCGAGAAAAGAAGAAAATAAAAATATATAATTTCTTGCTATTTCTTTTACGTCTGTTGTCTCTTTGTCTTTGGTGTGTAGCTACGAGATGCGTTGGCATGTACGAAGGTGCAGGAGTGGCGTACGAGGGCTATGCGCTGGTCGTACGGTGCTGAAGGCTTAGCGTGGACGGAGGCACTGAGGGACTCGGACTGCTGCGGCTCTAGCAAACAGCTAGGGTTCTGCCTTGATTTAGCTTTTTGGGCTAGGGTATTAGGCCATTGTATTTGGTTTTGGGTCTAAGCAATGGATTTGGGCTGTTGTTTCTGTAGTTGGGCTGTAAGGGCTGTTATAATATTTTTGATTTTCTTGTTTTGTTTGTTTTTTTGGTTTTTGGTTTTGTTTGCTCGGGCCAGGCAAATTCGGCCCACTACAATTGCCCATCTTTGCTCATTGTCGTGTAACGAGAATGGAGCAAAGACTATCAGTGGGCCAATTTTGCCAGGATCTGTTAAGTCTCAATTTCTTTTGGTGCTCCTTTTCTTCAAGTAGCTTCAATATGCTCCGCTGCAACTTCAAGGAGACATGGTTTGTGTGTTTTTTATCATGCTCTATTGCAACTTCAGAGAGATAAGGGTCGTGACTTCAATCTGCCTCACCGCAACTTCAGGGAGACAAGATCTTGCAATCTTCGGCCTGTTGCCCTAATACTTAGTGGGTTAAGGCTCATTTTCTTCAATCTGCTCCATTAGAGATGAGATCTGCAATCTTCGACCTACCCCGCTATAACTTTAGAGAGCTAGGTTAGTCGCTTAAATATGCTTCACTGCAACTTCAAGAAGTCAAGATTCGCCGTCTTCGATCTGCTTCACTGCAACTTCAGGGAAACAAGACCTAAAATTTCAGCCTACTCCACTACAACTTTAGGGAGCTAGGTTGGTGGCTTAAATCTGCTTCACTGCAACTTCAGGAAGCCAAGATTCACCGTCTTCGATCTGCTTCACTGCAACTTCAGAGAAACAAGACCTAAAATTTCAGCCTACTCTACTACAACTTTAGGGAGCTAGGTTGGTGGCTTAAATCTGCTTCACTGCAACTTCAGGAAGCCAAGATTCACCGTCTTTGATCTGCGTCACTGCAACTTCAGGGAAACAAGACCTAAAATTTCAGCCTACTCCACTACAACTTTAGGGAGCTAGGTTGGTAGCTTAAATCTGCTTCACTGCAACTTCAGGAAGCCAAGATTCGGCGTCTTCGATCTGCTTCACTGCAACTCCAGGGAAACAAGGCCTAAAATTTCAGCCTACTCCACTACAACTTTAGGGAGCTAGGTTGGTGGCTTAAATCTACTTCACTGCAACTTCAGGAAGCCAAGATTTGCCGTCTTCGATCTGCTTCACTACATCTTCAGGGGAACAAGATCTGAAATTTCAGCCTACTCCACTACAACTTTAGGGAGCTAGGTTGGTGGCTTAAATCTGCTTCACCGCAACTTCAGGAAGCCAAGATTCACCGTCTTCGATCTGCTTCACTGCAACTTCAGGGAAACAAGACCTAAAATTTCAACCTGCTCTACTACAACTTTAGGGAGCTAGGTTGGTGGCTTAAATCTGCTTCACTGTAACTTTAGGAAGTCAAGATCCGCCGTCTTCGATCTACTTCACTGCAACTTCAGGGAAACAAGACCTAAAATTTTAGCCTACTCCACTACAACTTTAGGGAGCTAGGTTTGTGGCTTAAATCTGCTTCACTGCAACTTCAGGAAGCCAAGATTCGCCGTCTTTGATCTGCTTCACTGCAACTCTAGGGAAACAAGACATAAAATTTTAGCCTACTTCACTACAACTTTAGGGAGCTAGGTTGGTGGCTTAAATCTGCTTCACTGCAACTTCAGGAAGCCAAGATTCTCCGTCTTTGACCTGCTTCGCTGTAACTTCAGGGAAACACGATCTGTAGGATTCGCCAATATTGCTACACCGTCTTCTAAAGACATGATTTGTAGAATTGGTTTCCTGTATCTGTGTATGCCAAATAATTAGGGTGCCATGATCAAAATGAATCCAATGCCCCTGACTATACATGGTGTTTATGTCAAGTAATTAGAATGCTATGATCGAAATGAATCAAGTGCTCCTAACTAAATGAATGATTATGAATGTAGAAATGTTATGAGAGTGATTCCTTTTTAAATGCTTAAGGTACCATTGCTCATAATTCGTCCAGGTTCCATCATTGATGTGCTATCGCGTCTTCTTGCTTAGCCGTTATCTCTGACAGAAAATTTGAAGAAATAGTCATAATTTGGACTACTCTTTTCTCAATGTTTTCCAACTTTGAACCTAGTTAGTCCTGACTAGCGGCCCTGTTTCAGGTCCTTGTACTATTTAGAGACTTTCCAGAGTAATATGCATAACATCTTTTGTGTGAATATTACATGTTCAAAAATCGCGATTTCAACAAAAATGCTCAAAGGAGATTATCATAATGGACAAAACGGAATTTTATTGAGTAAAACTCGAAGTGAATACATCAAACAGGATAGCAAATCTGCTAAAGCACAAAATAAAAATGAGAAAAGAGGTGCCCAAATATCGCAGCACGAGTTTCACTATTCCAATTTCTCAAAGGCTCCTTCGAACCAAATGTGTATTCAGGACATCCTGTGTATTTTGTTGATGCTCCAAGGTGTACTTTCTTCTTTCTTACTGATTTCGGGAGGACAAGACTACCATATGCCCCATATTTAAAATTTGAGCTGCCCGTTTTCGGGTTTTCAACTCAAAAGCCCCTTTGGTCTCAAAGTGCCCTTTGCGGGTTTTCACCTTGGCCTCTCTGTTTTTCTTTTTTTTTTCAGATTTCAGAGCGCCCTTTACGGGTTTTCACTCTGGCCTCTCTTTCTTCAAGTAAAATACTTCTTGACCGAAACCGAGTTTACAAGATTGGGCAAGTTTCTACCGTCCATCTCGGCTAGAATCAATGCTCCTCCGGAGAAAGCTTTCTTCACCACGTAAGGCCCTTCCCAATTAGGCATCCATTTCCCTCAAAAATCTTTCTGTATGGGAAGGATATTTTTCAAAACCAGGTCTCTTTCGTGGAATTCTCTAGGGCGAACCTTTTTGTCATAAGCCCGCATCATTCGCTTTTGGTACATCTGACCATGACGGATAGCTCTTAGCCTCTTTTCCTCAGTTAGGTTCAATTGATCATATCGAGACTGGATCCACTCGGCTTCTTCCAACTTTAACTCTGACAACACTTGAAGGGACGGGATCTCGACTTCGATCGGTAACACCGCTTCCATTCCGTACACCAAAGAGAAAGGGGTTGCCCCGGTTGAGGTTCTGATTGACATTCAATAAGCAAAGAGGGCAAACAATAACTTCTCATGCCAATCTCTGTAAGTCTCGGTCATCTACCCCACGATTTTCTTAATATTTTTATTGGCTGCTTCCACTGCCCCATTCATCTTCGGGCGATATGGTGACGAGTTGTGATGTCTGATCTTAAATTGACTGCAGACTTCCACTATTGTACTGTTGTTCAAGTTTAATGCGTTGTCAGATATGATCCTCTCTGGCATTCCATATTGACATATGATCTTTTTTTTCAGGAACCTGCTCACTGCTGATTTTGTAACACTAGCATAAGAGGCGGCTTCTACCTATTTGGTGAAGTAGTCGATAACCACAAAGATGAACCGATGCCCATTAGAAGCTTTCGGTGATATTGGTCCAATCACATCCATGCCCTACATAGAGAATGGCCATGGGGAAACCATGACATGCAACGGTGAAGGAAGCACATGAATTTTGTCTCTGTAGATTTGGCACTTATGGCATCTCTTGGCGTAATTGACACAGTCTCCTTCCATGGTGGACCAATAGTACCCGAATCTCATAATTTGCCTAGCCATTGTAAAACCATTAGCGTGTGTCCCACAGATGCCTTCATGGACTTCTTCTAAGATTTTCTTAGCCTCTACAGCGTCTACACATCTTAGTAGCACTTGATCTTTTCTTCTTTTGTATAGGATATCCCAATCTAGAACATAGTCGATGGCCAATCTTCTCAGCGTCCTTTTGTCATTCTCGCTTGCCTGGTTGGGGTATTCACGATTCCTCACGTATTGCAATATATCGTGATACCAAGGGTGATCATCTTTTTCTTCATCCTCTTCAATATTATAACAGTGGGCCGGAGTTTCATAAATGCTCATCCAGATGGGTTTGACATCTTCTTGTTTGTTCATCTTGATCATGGAAGCTAAGGTAGTCAAAGCATCAGCCATCTGATTTTCGTCTCATGGAAGGTAGTGGAAGGTAATGTCCTCAAACTCTTTAACCAATTCCAGGACCAGTTTTTGATAATCGATAAACTTGGGGTTTCTGGTCTCCCATTCTCCCTTAAGTTGATAAATCACTAGCGCAGAATCTCCATACACCTCTAGTATTTTAATCTTGCGTTTTATGGCTGCACGGATTCTCATGATGCACGCTTCGTATTCTGCCATGTTATTCGTGCAATCAAAATCCAATTTACTAGTGAGTGGATAATGATCTCCGTTTGGGGACACCAAGACTGCCCCAATTCCATTACTCAAGGCGTTTGATGCCCCATCGAAGTTTAGTTTCCAAGGAAGTTCTTCTAGAGCACCTTCTTCAGTGGTAGCAACACTCATTAGGTCTTCATTCGAAAAGTCGAAGTTCAAAGGCTCGTAGTCTTCCAAAGCTCTACTTTTACTGCCTTCCAAAGCTCGAAGTTCAAAGGCTCGTAGTCGAAGTTCTAGAGCACTTTCTTCAGTGGTAGCAACACTCCCTTTTACTGTCTTCTGATTCACATAAACTACGTCAAATTCGGAGAGCAGAATCTGCCATCAGGCTATCCTTCCATTCAAAGCTGTTGACTCCATCATGTACTTTAAGGGGTCCAATTTTGAGATGAGCCAAGTGGTGTGATACAACATTTACTGCCTCAGTCTTCGGGTCGTCCAAATTAAGGCACAACACAACTTCTCTATCGGCGGGTACCCTTGCCTCACATTCCGTGAACTTTTTACTGAGATAGTAAATAGCTTTTTCTTTCCTTCCTGACTCCTCATGCTGACCCAGTACGCACCCCATGGAGTTCTCGAATACTGCTAAATACAGTATCAACGGCTTATCAGGGTTAGATGGCATCAGTACCAGGGCGTTGGATAAGTACTGTTTGACCTTGTCGAAGGCCCTTTGGCATTCTTCATCCCATTCACCTAGGTTATGTTTCTTGAGGAGGCGAAAGACAAGGTCACATTTCTCGGTCAGTTGTGAAATGAACCGAGCAATGTAATTTAACCTTCCTAGAAAGCCTCGAACCTCCTTCTGGGTACGCGGCGGAGATAGCTCTTGTATGGCTTTGACTTTGTCTGGATCAATCTCAATCCTTTTCTTGCTAACCACGAATCCGAGCAACTTTTCAGACTTGGCTCCGAAGGTACATTTGGCGGGGTTGAGTTTTAGCTGGAACTTTCTCAATCTCAAGAATAATTTCCTCAGGGCTTGTATGTGCTCTTTCTCTGTTCGAGACTTAGCGATCATATTATCGACATAAACCTCGATTTCTTTATGCATCATGTCGTGAAAAAGGGTTACCATGGCTCTTTGATAAGTTGCCCCCGCATTCTTCAGTCTAAACGGCATCACCTTGTAGCAGAATGTGCCCCACACGGTTACAAATGTGGTCTTCTCTATATCTTCAGGATGCATCTTGATCTGGTTATATCCGGAGAAACCGTCCATGAATGAAAACAGTGAGTGTCCTGCCGTGTTGTCCACTAGGGTGTCGATATGAGGCAGTGGGAAATTGTCTTTCGGACTGGCTTTATTCAAATCTCTGTAGTCCACACACATTCGAACTTTTCCATTTTTCTTAGGGACGGGGACGATGTTGGCTACCCAATCTGAGTATTTTACCACATTCAGGAATCCGGCGTCGAAGTGCTTTCGAACCTCTTCTTTTATTTTTAGCAAGACATCGGGCCTCATTCTTCAGATTTTTTCCTGAACTGGCTTACATTCTTCCTTTATGGGGAGTCGGTGTACTACGATGTCGGTGTCTAACCCGGGCATATCTTGGTATGACCATGCGAAGACATCTTTGAATTCTTGAAGTAATTCAATGAGGTCTCATTTCATCTCCGTAGTGATACATGTTCCGATCTTCACCTCTTGTCCTTCTCCTAAGCTCACAATTTCAACTGATTCTTTGTGAGGTAGGATTTGTTTCTCGTCTTGTTCTACCATCCTCAACAAATCAGGAGATAGGTTACAGCCTTGGTCATCTTCAAAATCCTGAGAATCCTCCATACACACATCTCGATCGAAAGGAAATTCTGAGTCGCTAGCAATGTTACTCGTATCATTAATATCTGGGGACCTTTTTTGAGGATGAAGGCAGAGACAAAGAATCAAAAGAATTCAAAACATTTATTTGCGTGGTATGATTATGGATGACGAATGAAAAAATATTTAGAAGAATGTTTCAAGAATAAAAGAATCCGACAGTAATCATTTGTATGGTTATGAATGAAATTGAAAGGATGAGAGAACATTTGCTCAAAAATGATAATAACCCTGCATTTTATTAAAATAACATTTTTAAACATCGGCCTATTTCACAAAAGATTCTTATTACTCCTAGGCCTAGAGCAATAAGTGTGTTTTGGACATTACTCTGAATCCGTTCTAAAAACTACAGGAATCTCTTCCGCAGTCCAGTTGTCCAGAACACTTCCAAGTGTGTAGGGGCAAATGCCCAATAAATTTTCTCTTCCAGTCTCCTCTTTGTACATGACGTTGATGTCCAAACTTTCCAGCCTTTCTTCTATAGCTCCAGTCATTGGCGTGTCTTTCTCGGGACGAATGATTCCCCCAGACACAAATGTTTTCGATATATGGGGGAATGTCATTGGTTCCCATTTGATTTCCTCCCCCGTTAACTGTGCTCTCCTTCTTTCTTGCTTCTTTTCTAGCTCCCTCCTCTTTTGTTTCACATCCGGCTTAAATCCTAAGCCGAAGCGGTCTCTCTTGTCCTTTAGCATTAGCATTTCAACCCTTCCTTGCAGATGTCTCCCAAGTCCTCTTCCGGGTAGGGCCCATTTTCCAATCGTCAACTGGAGGCTCATCCTTGTGGTTTTGGACAATTTTCGCACCAGAATCTTGCTTCCCTCGGCGATGAAGGTCGCGTTAACAAATTCTAAAGATCGAAATGAACATTCGATTGCTTCGTCATCTGTCTCTAAATAGGGCACATTATTGCTCATATTTGCAATGATATCCTCCTCAGCCTTGATCGTTATCAACCTCCCCTCTGATACTAGCTTCAATTTTTGATGCAAAGGAAGGCACTGCCCTAGTTGAATGTATCCAAGGCCTCCCCAACAAGCAATTGTATGAGGGCTTGATATCCATTACGAGAAAATCCATCTCATACGTGTTTGGCCCGATCTGAAGAGGTACCTTGATTCTACCCATCACCTTCCTCTCTGTGCCATCAAATGCTTTCACGATGTTCTGGCACTCCTTCATGTGAGAGCTGTCTATAGGTAACCTATTCAACGTGGTCAATGACAGGACGTTCAAAGCCAACCCATTGTCAATCAGTACGCCTGGCAGCGTATACCCTTTACAGCGCGTGGTGATATGCAAAGCTTTAGTCGACTCCATACCCCCGGGTGGTATCTCATCATCATTGAAAAAGATATAGTTGTCGGCACTGATGTTGCTAACCAAGCGATCCAACTTGTTAACGGAGATATCATTGGCAATGTATGTTTCATTCAAGACCTTTATCAGTGCGCTACGATAAACTTACGAGCTTAGACGTAAGGCCAGCACTGAGATACGGGCTGGTTGTTTACGTAGCTGTTCTACCACACTGTATTCGCTATGCTTTAAGAATTTTAAAAACTCTTTGGCCTCCTCTTTGTTAACTGGCTCGTTAACAGGCTTGGTTGCTTTTTCCTTCATTTCCTCGACTATTGGGGCTTTTCCTTTTGTGGGTTGTGCCTCCTCATTTGCTGTATCGTAACATCTCCTGCTACGTGTATAGGAGCCCCTATCTTGGTCCCCTCTTGAAGCGTCAACCCTCCTTTCTCGGTATCGTCACACTGCACTCATAATTCTATGAGACCTTTTTGTTGTCTTTGTTGGGGAAGACTGCAGGTCTTTGGATTATGACACTCGGTGGCATTTGTACTCCAGCTTCATTATTTTTGGGTCTCAAAATGATCACCACGGAATAGTTAGATGTTCGATTCTGTACCGTCGATTCTCCCTCCGATGCGCATATATCTCCCTCTAAGGGGTTTTTGGTCTCTTCATAAAACTCAATTTCCTTATTGTTCATCATGTTTTGCACTAAGGCTTTGAACTCCACGCAATCTTGGATTTCATGCCCCACCTCGTCGTGAAACCCTTAGTAGTTTCTCCTTTCTTCAGATTCTTTCCTCGAATCCAACGCGATCAATCCTCTCTTTACCATCTCCTTCTATACCCGCCTCAACGGGGTCCTGAATTCTGCCACCTCATACTTGGTCTTCTTGTTCCTACCTTCACTTATCCCATTCACTCCTTGGTCGGTATGATTGGGGAGTGGGTTTCCTGCTACATTGGGTGTGGCTGGGTCATCAAATCTCACGATCCCCACCTTAATGAGTCTTTCGACTACTTTCTTGAACGTAGTGCAATTTTCAATTGAGTACCCGGTAATTCTCGCATGGTATTCAAATTGGGCATTTGTGTTATACCATTTGGGATACGGGGGCTGCAGTGGCTCCAGGTAGAAAGGGGACACCACATGAGCATTGAACAGGTTCTAGTACAACTCCCTATACGTCATGGGTATAGGGATGAATTGTGGCCTTTTTGTATTCTTCCTTGCATTGGATTCTTGTCTTACAGAGCTTTGTTGATTGGTGGTCACCGTTTTGGGTTGATTTATGGTAAATGACTTAGACTGCCCATTGTTGAATGTGCTCGTGTTGTTCACTTCATTGTCTTTTTTCCTCGGGGCTGACTTCATAGCACTCTCTCTCGATTCTATCTTGCCTCTCCTTACAGCATTTTCAATCATTTCCCCCGTCATCACTATGTCAGAGAAGCTCTTGGTGGCGCTTCCCAACATATGAGTGATAAAAGGGGCCTTCAAGGTGTTTATAAAGAGCATCGTCGTCTCCTTTTCTAAAAGTGGCGGCTGAACTTGTATGGCCACCTCTCTCCATCTTTGTGCGTACTGTCTGAAACTTTCATTCGATTTCTTCTTCATGTTCTGGAGAGTGATTCTGTCAGGGGTCATGTCTGTCACATGATTGTATTGCTTCATAAAGGCCAGAGCCAGGTCCTTCCACGAGTTAATTTTAGAGCGGCTTAATTGGTTGTACCACTTAGACGTCGCCCCGACTAGACTATGTTGAAAGCAGTGGATTAATAGTTGGTCATTGTTAACATATCCCATCATTCGCCTGCAGAACATAGTGATGTGGGCTTCAGGGCAGCTTGTTCCATTGTATTTCTCGAACTCGGGCATTTTGAATTTGGGGGGAAGAACTAAATCTGGGACCAAACTCAGGTGCTTGGCATCAATCCCTTGATGATGATCCGCGCTCTCTATGGCTTTGAATTTTTCCTCAAGCCATCTACACCGTTCTTCCAATTGTTTTTGTGAATCCATCCTCGCATTTTCTTCTTCAGCAACTTCATCCAAATCAGGAACGGGCGGATAGTTCGGGTTGTTGACAAAGTTAAAGCCTGAGACGGTTTGGAAATTCATCGGTACTGAAGCTCCGACCTGAACCTCCTGGGGCATGATCGTGACCGATAGTTTCGGTAGATTAATCTCGGGCTTCATCGATACATGTGTCGGAGTGAAGCCAAAAGGGTGTTGAGGATCTTCATTAGTTTCCTCGACTTTGTTCATAGGGCCCTTTCCCTTATTTGTTCCTCCCAACAGCAATTGGGATAACTGGCTCATCATTTCCCTCTGGGACTCCATCATTTACTCTTTCATCTCTCGCTGAATCTTGGCTACTGCTTTTGCATCTGAGATTGCATTTGTTCTTGCATGTCCTTTTGCATTTGCTCCAATTTCTCGAGTCTCTTATCTAATAATTTTTTTCTTGTATCGTAGGGGTATGTGGTTGGTTGGTTTTCGTTGGTTTCCAGGTTACTAAAATAATTTTTAATTAATTAATTAGAAAACTCTTATCGCCTTTAATGCATAATGGTATGATGTAATGCAAATGCATGAATGCGAAGGAGGCATCAATTTTAATTCAATTGCCCTTAGAAAATTTCACTTGAAAATAAAATCTTTTACATAAAGTTGAGTTATAAATAAAACTTCACTCTAACACTCAAAGTCCTAATTTTTCTAAGCAACAAGGCCAGCTCTTGTCCACGATCCGACTCTAACTCATACTTCATGCTCAGTGTGTCCACCTGAACCGCTAAAGTTTGCAAGTAGTCAGCTACCTGCCGAATCTGAGTTATGGCTTCCCCCATAAGGTAATCTCTGTTTCTGACTTGGTCTTGCACATGGTGAAGCTGCTCTTCCAACGATCCTCGTTTGCCTCGAAAAACTGGATCCGCATCTCACAGTTTTTTAGTGACGCCTCTAACTCTTATATTTTTCCTTTCATTTCTTCTATCTTGCTCAAGCTTGCCCTCAATTCCATTGTGGTGTTGCGGTTTAGGTACTGATGCAGAGACTTCTCGAGTTCTGCCACTCTAGCCCTTAATCCACCTCGCTCATTTCTGCTCTCCGACAGACTCTTCTCTAAATCTTCGTTTCGTGCCTGAGCTTCTCGAAATTTCCTTTCCCACCAGTCAGTATTGGCCTTTTCCTCTCGAATTTCATGGCGCCATTGTTCGGAAGTCTTTCCTAACCCCGCAGTCCTCATAGATAGGCGCAGCTTCTTATAGTCCGTTTTCAAGCTGTGTAGATCTTCTTCGGCCTTAGTTTTTCCTTTTCTCCACTTCTCAGCCTCTGACCTCTGGACATCAACGTCTAACCTTAGGTACATCTTTTTTTCCTCTAATTGTTTGATCTTCTTCCCAAGCTCCGAACTATTCTTCTCGAAATTTTGCCTTATAATCTCTAATTCTGACGGGATGACTTGTAATTATTCCCCGATAGGTCGAGCATTCTCCAAGCTTGGCCTAGGGACATTATCATTAACCCTCTTCTTAAACCACAAGTTTGCTTCCAAGCATCCGATAACTCCCGAACTCTCTTTTTATAGTGAGCACCTTTAAACGAGAACTCACTTTGAGCAAGTCCATAGGTCATGGGTACAAACTGCCTCGATTTATATTGTCTCAAGGCTAGCAATGGAGTATACCGGTAGCTCCCCAAATTCTTAACAATGGCACCCAATCAAAGTTACCACATCGGTACATGATCTCATCAGGAACCATCCAATAAGTTCTCCACTCGATATCCCCCCTTGAGGTTCTGAAGAATGTCCATCCACCTCTCTTTCGAGATATCCTCTCTCCTTTGTTAGCTGCCTCTTCTTTTAACAGGGAATAACCCTCGGAAAAGACCCGATAAGAAACCTTGTCTACCTTCCAAAAGTGCCCGTGAAATCATGCCATCAATAATTGTGCACATCCGATGAACCGTCCTTCGCCCGTCTTCTGACATGAGCTCAAAGATCTGAACATTTCTGCCAATATCACTGGTACAGGTGTGATTCCCTTTTCAAGGCGATCGAATAAATCAATGACTGCTTCGTCCACGTGCCTCAAAGCCTTAGGAAAAATTACCAATCCGTAGATGCTTAAGGCGAAGATGTCGACATTCTTTCTTTCGTCTGGATGCGTCAAGATCAAATCTCGTAAATTCTCCCAATGGATACATTTGCTATCTCTTTTTTGCTAAATCCGAGCAGTGACCCAAGGCTCGCTTATCCCAGAAATGCTTATCAATTTCTTCACGAAGGTCTGACTACTAAAAACCCGGGAAAAAGTCTTCCGGACCTGAATTTTTAGACACCTGAGCAGAGTAGTGTATTCCTCTATGGTAGGTACTAAATCCACTTCTCCAAAAGTGAAGCACTTGTACGCAGAATTCTGAAACTGAACTATAACCCGGAATAGATGCCTGTCTGCTCTAATGTCTAGCAAATAGGATATATCACCATAGCTTTGGTAAAACAACTGCTTGATCCCTTCATCCCAACTAGCCCAAGTGTCTCTCAACTCTTGCAGCTCATTCTGTACTACATTGACGCGAGTGAAATCCTGCAGCTCCGATATATACCCTTCTGCCAAGCTATCCCCTCTCTCTGATTGTAGCCTCTCCGACCATGCACGAACGGCCACATTATCCTCGACTTTACTAAGAAATTCATTCTCCATGTCAAACTTTCTAACTTAGTAATTGAATATGGATTAACACCTCCTTTAGTATGCAATGTCATGCAAAAAAGACAACCAAAACAAAACACCAGTTAGTATCAAATAATAGCGATAAGATGCAAGCACATAAACGATAATTATAATGCATATACGGGTAAGTACTAAGGCTCGACGCGGCTCCACCCAAGGATAGCTCCTAAGGTTCACTGTAGCGACGTAAAAATTTTAGTTTCGCTTGGTCGCTAATTGTGGCGATTTATTAAACATTTGAAAACTAACTTTCGATTTTTATTAACAAAGGGAGTCGCCACCGATCCTTTTTATAGGTGTGATCGGAAGCCTAGTAAATTTATTTTTAAAACAAAAAGAAAGCCAAGTTTAGGTCTACGTGAAAGTCCAGAGAAAAATTAGGATTCGGGAGTCGGTTACGTGCGAGGAAGGTATTAGCACCCTCACGACGCCCAAAAATTGGTATCCCATAAACATGTGTTGTCTAGATTTTCAAAAATACGAGTTCAATGTAATGTTTAGTCGTGATCTGATTGAAAAGACAAGAAATTTTAGTTTTTTGGGGTTTTCAGAAGGACATACCGTTTTAACACTAGTCAATGGAGTTTCACCCAACATAGCAATGAAATTCGATGACTTAATATCAAATCGATACGTTACCTTATTTTTGAAATTAATTAAAACATAGAAAAAAAAATATTCCTAAAGTAAGAATTTAAAATAAATCAATGATGCAAATAATGACATTATGAATGAAAAATATTAGCATGGGATACTAGAACATTCGAATAACAATAACAATGACATTTGCAAAAGAATAAGATTAAAGACAAATCATGAACGAATACAAAATATACTTAGTAATAATAATATAAAATAATAATATGTATATAAGGTAACACAAAAACATATATGTTCAACTAATAACATGAGAAATACATACATAATGTAAAATTAAAAATAATGTGCATAAGGTAGTTTAAAAAAAATATATGTACATATTTATATGATAGTATGTAAAATGTAATATAGCTTGAAAAATATATATGACGTATAAAAATACAATAAAAAATATACACATTGAAAATATATATATAGTATAACACTCAAATATTTATATGATACATACATATTGGGAATAAAACCTATTGAAATATTACATAAATGTATACTTATATATACTAGAGATATATACACATATATATATATAAAAACATGTATTAAGATTAACAACAATAATAAATAAGATAATAGAAAAAATATGTACGTGAAATAATATAAGTATATACTACTAACATTAAAATACATACATAATATATACTTATTAAAAAGATAATAAAAAAACTGTTGACAGTACTTCCCAAATATATAGGTATACACTTAAATGTACATGATTATATTGAGAACACGTGTGTTTAATATTATGTGAAATAATATATAGAATACAATATTAAAATATTTACATAATATACATATTAAAAATAACTAATAATAATATTCCATAAATATATATAAAACACATACGCATACATGTACATAATACAATATACACCACTACATATATTAAATATAGTAAATATAACAAGAATATAAAGATTATAATTAATAATGATAATTAACAGAAAATAAAAAATAATAATTTGAAAATAAAACCGTAATCTAACGAAAAGGACTGAATCGAGCTCAAAACAAAATTTTAGGGCGAAATTTGAAATAAAATAAGCCACGGGACCGAATTGCAACGTGCATGAAACATGGAGGGACTGAAACAGTAATATTTCCACTCTATCAAAACGCAGCGCATTAACAGGGATTAGATTGCAAATCAGTTTAAATCTGATTTATAAATAAATATAAACCTGATTTAAACAACAAAAAATGCGGAAGGACCGATTGCACAAATATCCCATTGAGTTAAAAACACGCGGATCCTGAAGCGGGTTCGGGTCGAATCGGGTCGGGCCAAGTAAAACGATGTCGTTTTTTAGTCTAAGTTTGGGCACCAAAACGGTGCCGTTTTGGTGGGCTATAAATAGCCTAAAAATCTGAAAAAAAAAACATTTGGAGAGGGAAAGGAAAAGAAAATGAGGGAGAGGGGAGCACGGGGCGATTTCCGGTGGGGGGAGGGGGAACCGGTCTGTCACCGGACCGTCGCTGGTGCCGGCCATCGCACGCGGTGGCCGAAAAAGGTAAAAATTTATTTTTTTATTTTTTTTTGTATTTTTTTATGTTTTAATATATATAGGGTAAAAAAAGCTTAAAACTGAATTTAAAATAGAAAGAAAAAAAAATCACCTTAGGGTTTTTTTAAGCTTTTAATCCTTTGATCTTGGTGTTTTTGTATGCCTGAATGCTATTTCTATATTTAAATGCTGATTGAATCACTATATTGAATCTGAAATTGAATGTTTCACTTTCTTGTTTTTGTGTTTATTTCTTACTACCAAAAATGAAAGGAAAAAAAAAGACCGCCTCTATTACATTCGGATCTGGCCTTTATAGCCATTTCTATACAACATTTTTTAAGTTTCTTGCCATTGCTCCTTGTCGTCTGCTCTGTCTTGGTGTTTGTTTCATTTTGCAGGGTATGGAGGAGTTGGTGGGAGTGTGTGATGCCTGGGAATGGTGCTGTAGAGGCGTGGGGTGGCAAACATCATGGGTGGCCAGGGTTCTTTTTCTTTGCTATTTTTTTATTATTGTTCTAGGCTAGGGTTAGTAGTTTGGGCTATTTTGTATTGGGTTTGTTTAGTTTTAGGTTTGGGCCTTTCAATGTGGAAATTGGGCCTGTTTTAATTTTTAGGCTGTTTAACATTGTAAAATGGACTTGAATTTTGGTTATGTGGACTTTATGTTTGCTTAGGCCAAAAATTGGCCATTACATTCACTATATGTGGTTTAGTTCTAGGGATAAGGTACTCGAACTAGCAGATTCCTCAATCCTCACCCATTATAGGCTCATATAAATCGAGTTCGGTTCGGGGAGATACATTTCCCTATGACCATGCGGAGATGAAAATCTCACGAAATCATAGGTACGGATGTACCTAGGAAGCAATCCACTAGCCCATGCGGAGGTGAAAACCTCACGAAAGCGTAGTTTCTTACTCCCACTTAAAAGGTGTGACCACAGCGATCATGCAATGAAATGCAGTACTATTCTACGAGACCTGCACCAAAACAATCATACAATCAAATGCAATCGAAAGATACATAAATTTTCGGTCTTTTAACAAAAGGACAATAAATAATCGATTTTTATGGCTCGACTCTCAAGTTCAATCCCCAGCAGAGTCGCCAAGCTGTCGAAACCACTCTTTTTTATTAAAATTTTAATGAAATAAAAAATAGGGGATCGACTTTTGAAAAATAGAAATGTGGAGTCGCCACCGATCCTTTTATTTTGGTGTGATCGGGTCACCTAGGAATTTGGTTATTTTAATAAAACATTTTTGGTTTACTAAAACAACAATTCTGGTCTACGAAAATATGAGAAAACGGGCTCGGGAGTCGGTTACGTATGAGGAAGGATTAGCACCCTCATTACGCCCAAAATTGGTACCAAATCGATTAAATACTGTCCTTATGTCTAAAATTAAAAATGTTTTTGAAATGTGGTTCTTGTTAATAACGTTTGAATAACCCGAGTGGGTTGCCAAAATATTCTTGTTTCGACGTCCGAAAGTCTATAATTTGAAATTAACAAAAGGATGCCCAACTATTTGGTCCAAAGAAAAACCGAAACCCAACACAGTAGGGCACGATTCCTCGAATTTCTGAACATCGAACATTGCCTCACCTTAGAAAATACGAGTGAAATTTCGAAGGGATCTTCGATTGTTTTAAGCAAATGAAAAAGCGCAACCCAGCACGATAGGGCTCGATTCTCAAATCGCCAAACATCGAACATCGCATTCGTTTTGAAAGGTTTTTAATAAACGTGAGTGAAATTTTGAAGGAATCTTCGATTGTTTTGAAAAAAACGAGAAATCACAACCCAACACGTTCGGGCACGATTCCCGAATTATCAAACACCGAGTATTGTCTTCGTTTTGGAAGGTTTTTAATAAACACGAGTGAAAACCTAAAGGAATATTCGATTGTTTTGAACAAACGAGAAATCACAACCCAGTACGATAGGGCATGATTCTCGAATTATCAAACACCGATTATTGCCTTCCCTTTAAAGGATTTTTAGAAGACCAGAGTGAAATTTTGAAGGGATATTTGATTATTTTAAACAAATGGGAAATTGCAACCTAACACGTTAGGGCACGATTCCACGAATTGCCAAATATCGCATATCGCCTTCGTTTAAGGGATTTTTAAAAGACATGAGTGAAATTTTGAAGTGATATTCGATTATTTTGAGCAAATGCGAAATTGTAACCCAACACGTTAGGGCACGATTCTGCGAATTGCCAAACATCAAATCTCGTCTTCGTTTTGAAGAATTTTTGAATGAATGATTATAAAGCTAGCTTAAGACGTATTAATTCTATTTGAAATAAGACGAAATTAATCATAAAATTTGGGTTTTATAGAACCATATTTCAAAAATCAAGTGAAACGATGATATGGGGTAAAAGGCACATATGATGGTACGATGCTTGATGAATAAGAATATTAATCGACTAGCAGAATAAGCAATTAAATATAATTAATCTAAAAATTATGACCCAATTTCAATCGCATATGAATAATAATTGACATATCAATAAGATGAATACCATGCGATGATAATGTATATGCCACAATATAGAACAACCAACAAAATACATGTAAAACAAAATAGAATTTAAAAGTCAAAGTAGTATAAAATGATGTCGAAACAAAGGCGATCTAACGAACCAATAATTTATACGACATGCAAATTAATGAATTGATGCATTTTAAATCTATTTGTAAAAAGAATTAGGGATATATACTTAAAATGAATGTTTTAATCGGATATCATACCAAAACATTAAATAATATTGGTTTTAAAAAACGAGGATTTGTGGTATGAAAATTTAAAATATATTACAAATAATAATAATAATAAAAATGTGTAATACGATATAATCTTTAAAAAACATAATGGTCCTACAAATTATATGCATATATAAAAAAATTTTAAAAAATAATTATTTGTAAAAACATAAAAATACATGCATGCTTAAACTAATTTTATGACAAATTATATAATAGTGATTTGAGAGATATATTATGTAAGATTATACAATAAAGAGTGGGAGTAAATTTAAGAAATTATATACGTAAAATAATATAGGATTAGTAAAATGAGCCTTGTTATAATATATATATATAGAAGAACACTTTAAATAGAAAAATTTAAAAGAAAATAAATAAATAGACATATATAGTTACATATGGGTAGATATACATATGTATATAATAATAATTTAAAAGATGTATTTCATAGGATTATATAATAAAGTACAAAAATAAATTTAAGGAATCATATGACAAGAATAATATGAGGTTGATAATAGTATATAAAAAAGACTTTAATACAAAGTATATGTGTATACATAATAGCGTACATAAAACAGTTACATGAAACATACAAAATGTGAAGATGACATTACAAAAAAGATTTACAATGAGAACGAAACAATTTCCTAAGTATTTTAAAATATGTAAGTGAATAATTAAGGATAAAAGGCTACAATAAAAAAATAACTAAAGAAATAAAGAAAACTTAATTGGAATTAAACTAAAACTGCAGGGACAATTTGAAAATAAAACAAGAATAATAAAGGGACCGATAATTAAAGCGCGCAAATGTAGAGGGACCTAAACTGGAAATATACCGGCTCCCAAGGCGCAGCGTTTAAATATGGGCCAAATTGTAAACATACACAAATTGCAGAGATAATTTAAAAAAACAATGAAATGCATATATGGGCTCATTAAAGTGCGGCACAAAAGGGAGGGATTTAATGTGCAAATAATCCCTCACCACAAAAAACACGCGGGTCATCGGGTTTGGAATTGAATCGGGTCGGGCTTGGATGTCAATGCGACACCGTTTGAGGTCTTATAAAACGGCTCAATCAGCAGATTAAGCCAGCCCCCAAACCCTAGCCTCCATTTTTACTCCCCTCAAACGAACCTTGACCCTCCATCTGCCATGCCAATCCACCGCAATGAACGGAGATCAGCCTGTTCGAGCCTCAAGGTGGTTTTCTTTCCGCCTTGCACTCCCCTCGGACCCCGATTTCAACGAAGTAGAGGAGATCTCACGGCGTATTCACGAGGTAAGGTTTCATTTCCTCTCTCTTTTGTACAACCCAAAATGCGAAAGAACAAAAGAAATTCCAGGAAGAATGAAACTAAGCCAAGAAGAAAAGGAAAAATCTCAGAAATTTTGAATCGGAATCACCTTCGAATGCTCGTTGCTTTTTTTTTGTATTTCAAAATGTATCGATTGTGTCTGTATAGCCTATTGTGCGTTTATGTTGCATTCATATTGCTTGTGTAAAAAATCCGAAGAATTTTACAATCGAAAAATACCCGGCTTTATAGCTGAGAGAAGAAGAAAATAAAAATATACAATTTTTTGCTATTTCTCTTGCATCTGTTGTCTCTTTGTCTTTGGTGTGCAGGTACGAGATGCGTTGGCATGTACGAAGGTGCAGGCGTGGCGTACGAGGGCTATGTGCTGGTCGTACGGTGCTGAAGGCTTGGCGTGGACGGAGGCGCTGAGGGACTCGGACTGCTGCGGCTCCAGCAAACAGCTAGGGTTCTGCCTTGATTTAGCTTTTTGGGCTAGGGTATTGGGCCATTGTATTTGGTTTTGGGTCTAAGCAATGGATTTGGGCTGTTGTTTCTGTAGTTGGGCTGTAAGGGCTGTTATAATATTTTTGATTTTCTTGTTTTGTTTGTTTTTTTGGTTTTGTTTGCTCGGGCCGGGCAAATTCGGCCCACTACAATGGGCATAGAAACCACTTACATGCACTTGACTAAACCTTGGAAGCTTTAACAATGGCTTCTCATGCTTTAGTTTTGTATTTTTGGTGGTGAAAACAAAGTGGAAGAAGATGACCATGATCTTTTTTTAACCCTAATTTAACATATAATTATATCTAAAATACATTTAAATTGTACACCACAATTTATATTGGCTTAATTGTCATTTAAATCCTTAAAAATTTACCTTTTAAACCCTTTTTAACTAATAAAATTTAATAGCGATTAACTTTTACCACTTTTATAATTTTGTCCTTGTACCATAATTAATCACTAAATCATTAAAATTTCCTATTCAAAATTCAATTCATCCATATAATCACTCGATAAATATTTAATAAAAAAATTTTCAAGCTTGGTTTATGAAAACAAGGTCTTGATACCTCATTTTTCAACATTATTAACTTTAAGGTTATCACACTTGTACTTTAACTAACTATCTGTAACAGCCCGTTTTCAGTGAATTCAGAACAGTTGTTTTGGGACCACAAATTCGAGTTCAGAAGAAAATTTATTTTAATATTATTTTATGGTCTATAGTATGATAAAAATATCGTATAAAAATTTCGCTAAGAAAATTTTACTGATTACATGTCTAACTTGATGTAAAGGACCAAATTGCATAAAGTGCAAAAGTTGAATTCTAGTAGCCAAAGGGATCAAATAGCTATGGAATTCAAAATTTGATGTCCTTACATGGAAAATAGACCATTTAGAAGAGTTAGTAGATAAGTATGATGATTCATCATTGGAAATTTAAGAAAAGAAAATGATTAAATTGGAAAGTAAAAGATAAAAAGATGATAAATAATAAAATAAAATAAAATATCATCATTCTTTCCTAAAATTAAAGACATGGAAACCCTAGCTATGGTGTTGAGTTCTACCAAACTTATTTGGTTTAATTAGGTATGTATTCTTATCTTGGTTTTAATGATTTTTATATTTCCGAGATTGTAATAGCTTAATCTAGCTATCTCAGGGATTAATTTTCAAAGTTATGAACGTGTTAGGGTTTTTTCATTGATGAGTATGTATGAATTATGAAGTTTTGTGGTAGAAAATGAAAGGTTGTTGATAAATAAACAACTTTTGTAAAGTTAATTTTGATGAAATTATAACTTAAAGACTAAATTGAAAATATGTAAAATTTATGAAAAAATTCTCAATTTTGTAAAATACATGGGCTACTATAGTTATATGTAAAATTGGCTAGGCTTGGGATAAGGATTAAATTGCATGAATTTCATTTTCGAGCATAGGGACGAAATTATAATTAATCAAAAGTATAGGGGCAAAATGGTGAATTTTCCTAAGATGTGAATTGGATTGTATTGAATATAAATTGATGTTAAATTCGTTCGTATAGATCCAGATAAATCAAATACAAAGTTAGATCGTGAAAAAGATAAAGTAACGGATTAGTAGCTTTTGCGTACACGAACATTGTCGAGGTAAGTTTGTGTAACTAAATTAAGAATTTATATGTTAATAACATTGTATGTATGTGATTGTATTATTTCCATGTATATGAAATTAATCACATATCCAACGATGACCGGCAAGTATTAAGTTCCGTTTGAATAAATGAAATTCGATGGATACAGGGTTCTCGAATTGGTTGTGGTCTTGCATGTGTTGGGGACACACCATAGCTCACAAGAGCGTCCCGTTATTAGCTCTCATGAGCATCTCGATATTGGATCTCATGAGCTTCCTAATATATGGCTCTTACGAGCTTCTTGTTAATAGCTCTTTTGAGCATCCCGATTGGTTGTGATCCTACATTGTTATTGACACATTTCAACTCTTATAAGCGGCCCAATATATGGCTCTCCGGAGCTTCCCAATATATGGCTTTTTCATGAGCTTCCTGATTAATGGCTCTCTAGAGCTACCCGATAATGGCTCGTATGAGCTTTCCAATTATGGCTCTTATGAGCTTCCTGTTATATGGCTTGAAAGAGCTTCCCGTTTATATGCTCACATAAGCATTCCTGAATATGAATTGACAAATATTATGTAAATTGATGGATTACAGTTTTGTAAACTTAGTGTGTACTACCCGTGTATCTATCGATATTTTAAATGATTCAACAGGTAAAATTCTGAGATGAAACAATATGAGTACGAAATGAATTATTACCTGTATATGCCTGAAATATAGGAAAGTGATGATATTTGTCATGTTGAAAAATTGGATGAAAGATACATGTGTATGAAACTTGCTTGATGACTACGTACATTTGTGAATATGAATTATTACATGAATTTCATGACTAACATGCTTGATGAGGATATGTGTTTAGGCATTTGGCCAAATTGGTTTGAGCATGTTTTGTGTGCTTATCTTAAATGTGAATTAAATGGTAAGTTAAATTCCATGTTATACAAACTTACTAAGCTTTAAAGCTTACTCTGTTTTATTTTTCCTGTTTTATAGCAAGTCAGAAGCTCGTTCGGTTGGAAGCTTGGCAAGATATCTCACACTATCCATCAGCTCATTTTGGTATAAATAACAAACTAAATTTTGGTTATAATGGCATGTATAGGCTAAATTGGGCAAATGATGGCATGTAAATGTTTGGTTGAAATTAGCCATTGGTATGACTTGTGATTAGTATAGTTTGATATGTATATTTATATAAGGCCTTAACATGTTTGATGTATGTTTGAAGTGGATGAATGATGGAAGTCACATAGGCATATTGATGAGTGGTTTAAGATAGTATAATTAATAAAATATGCATATATGTGTGTATGATTATTTTGATAAGTTTGGATACTTGAACATATGTATTAATATGTCATGCATAAGACTTAGTTTTTGCTTGGTTTGAATGACTTGTATTGGTTTGTGAATGTGTTAAAGTGTTAATGTAGGTGAAAGACAAATTGGGTGAGAAATGTAGCTTGAAAATGACCTATTTTCGTCTACACGGGTAGAGACATGGGCGTAGGCGTGTGGTTTGGCCGTGTGTCCCCTGTATTTATTAATTTGCAAAAAAGAATGCTCATAGTTATTCACATGGCCTAGCATAAGCGCGTGTGGCTTGGCCGTGTGACCTAAGTTAGAGAGCATCTAAGTTTGGACACGGTCTGGGACACAACCGTGTGTCCCTAATTTGAAAGTCTACAAGGCTTGAGACACGGGCGTGTCTCTTGACCGTGTGAGACACATAGCCTAACCACACGAGCATGTGTCCCTCTGCATTTTGGAAATTTTTTGACATTTTCTGAAAAAAATTTTGAGTACCCAGTTTAGTCCCAATTTGTTTCTAACGTATATTTTAGGCCTCGAGGGCTCATATAAGGGACTTTATGATTGATTTTTGATATGAATGTTAAATAATATGAAATATCTGTATTTGATCTGTATATTCTGGTAATGCTCTGTAACCCTATTCTAGTGACAGATATGGGTTATGGTTGTTACACTATCTAATTGACAAATTTCACTAGACCAAAATTGACTAATAATGTAATTAATTTGTAAATATTAATTAATAATATTTATAGACTCAATCATCGGAGAATGGGGTTCCGAAATCACTTTTTGCGGCACCACTGAAAAATGAGTTGTTACAAAAATGTCATATGTATTAAGGTTGGTTTTGAGTTATGAATGGTCAAATTGATAATTTGGATAATAATGTTACACCAATGGTAGGATATGAAGTTTTTCAAAGTGTGTATTATGCTTAAATGGGTTAGATAAGCATTTGATTATTTTGTTAGGTTATTATGAATTGGTACCATCTGGATGTTTTGAAAACAATAGGTGATGTTGCGATAATAATAGTTCAATGTCGCAACGTGAAATAGACAGAAAGTGGCATCAAGTCCTCAGACATATGATGTCACGACGACACTCACTATTTTTTCAAAGTCGCAATGTGATACCCTCAACGTCTTGACACCAACCCAATAGTTTTGAGAATGTTACAACTTAGTCCTCAAACGACCTCGGGTCATTGGAAGAGCTTCCATAAGCTCCTTTAAATTCCAAATATGATTATATAATGTATTATAATTGTGTATTGAACTTAATGACATGTATAAACTGTTGAATTGAATTGAATTGAAATTGAGATTATAGTTGCTCCAAAAACAAATATGGCAGCCTGTAGCTCGAAGCTAGTGATTTGATCAGATATGGGGAGTTACAAATCACAAGTTATTGTTTGTTCTTTGGTCATAACCCTATATCCTAGACCCACTGTAGAGGCAAAATATAAAAGTTTTACCTTTGCTACAACTAATATTATGTGGCTAGAGTCCTTTCTTAGTGAGTTACATGTGCAGCTTGATGACAAGTCAGTGATTTGGTGTGATAATTCTAGTGCAGTAGTAGTTCTAGCTAATCTTGTTCAACAGTCTAAGTTCAAACATGTGGAACTTGACTTTTTTTTTTATTTGAGAACGTGTGGTTGTTGGTCAACTGATTGTGTGCCAAGCACCTTCAAATGATCAGATTGTAGATATTCTCACCAAACCATTGTCTGGATTTTTTTTTTTTGCTAAATGAAAGACTGTTTATAAGTAAAGGAAGTTCATGATGGGTGAATGTTGGAGTTCACGAAAACATAAATATAACGGATCAATCGTTATAGTTAGTTTCGGTTTGTTATGTCTAAAATGGTATGTATAAATACTCAATGATGTAAAGAGAGTTGAAATCAATGTATCAATTTTATTTGTTCTTCAAAGTTCTTCCTATGAGTTCTGAGTTTCATTTTGTGTTTGTATATTTGTTATCTTTGAATCTTCACACATCTAGAGGAGAGTGAGAATAAAAATAATTACGTAGGTAATTACACTTGAATTCAATTAATCTTTGACTTTCCAAACATGTCTATACATTATTTAAGTTTTACAAAATAGTTTTATAAAATATTTTTTAGGACATACTTTATTTTTTAAAATATAACTATATTTATTTTACTAATCTCATTTAAATAATTTGAAATTTTTATTGATGACTATACATTTTAACCTACTAAACAATTAAATAAATTACATAATATTTATTATAAATTATTTGTAATGATTTTAATAAATTATATAATATTTATTTTTAATTATTTATACTTAACCCAGAACCAATCAATGATGATAAAGACTATATACTTAATGGTAGAGAGAAAACAACCTAACAAATATGTATTGCTAGAGTAATTAGATAAAATTGTATAAGATGTTTATTTTTCTTGTTAATTTTAATAGTAATTGTATTATTTATATACGATGATTTGATTTTTAAATTTCGTAAATTGTTTAGAAAATTTTCTTCAAAGTATTATCTATAATTTTGATAATAAATAATATGTTTTTATAATTCAAAATTATGTAATTGTGCAATTATAATTTATATTACTAAATGCGAATTGAAAATTGCAGTGTAATTATTCTACGTGAACAAAGCATGTTTAGGGAACTAAAATTCCTTATAATTATAAAAAAGGTAGACCTGATCATGGGGCGGGCCACTCCTTAGGCCCGAAAGTTTGCCCGAAAAGTGGAAGGGTTTGAATAAAATTATAGGCCCGAAAAATGAGCTTGGACAAAAAATATTACTTGTTTTCTAAATGAGTTGGGCATTGAGTAATTTTTTTTGCTCGGGCCCAGCCCAACTTGAATTTTTCTAAAAACAATTTCCCTATTGTTGTTTTGTTGTTTTTTACTATTGTTTTGCTGGTGTTTTGCTGTTATTTTGCTATTATATTGATAAAATTTTGTTGTTATTGTATGGATATGATATAACTCGTGTTAATTTTGTTACTATTTTAGAGGTATTTACTTGCTAAGTTGCAACTATCTTACTGTTATTTAAGTATAAAGATTTTTTTAATGTATTTTCAATTTGTTGGGAAATATTTATTTTAATGTTTTTAGTGTATTTGATGTATTATATATATTTTTAATTTTTTTATATAAAAATTATATAAAAATGTTAATATGGGCAGGTCGGGCTCGAGTTTAGCATTTTTTATTTTAGTCAAGCTTGATTAAAATTTTAGACCCGCTTTTTGAGTTAGGATGAGCTCGGGCCTAAAAAACGGACCTAAAATTTTGCATCGGCCCAACCTAACCCAACCCATGATTAGGTTTATAAGAAGGTATAATTAATATGTTAATAATTACACTTTTATCCAATTAGTATGTGGTGTTCAAACCTATCCTCGTTGTCACTCCTAAAATAGAAAAAAGACATAATGGCTTTTTGGCCCTCTAGCTTAAAAAAAAAAAGTATTTTAGCCCTCCATTTAATGTTCTACATCTTTTAACTCTTGAACTTGCATTATTTATTGAAAAATATTTTTAAAAATCATAATTTTTATACTTTTTAGAATAAGTTGGTAATTTTTAAAATATTTTTAAATTTAAAAAATTAATTAATTTATGATGTGGCATCTACATATATACAAGTCAAAAAAGCTAATAAACATAATTTTTTCATTCATTGGAGGGTTATTTCACAAACAACATAAATTTTAAAACTAAAACAAAAAGTGCAAAATTAAATTAACAAATAAAATGAATTTATGTAAAGTGATTTTGCCAAAAAAGAACACCCATGCCATACGCGGGGGTCTTTGATTTCTTAGGCTATTTAAAGGACGTACAAATGTCTCCGATGTCTCTCACGGTCTTCACTTGGCCTTCCAATGCGAATTAGTCATTTTAATCAGCAAAGTGGTTCTACTGTTATAATAATGTCGCATCCCCACAGCTGTTCAACAGCCTCCATTACCTCCTTTAACATAACACCATCTTCTGCATCTTCATCATCACCTTCACCATCAAAACGTTCCCTCTTCGTTCGCCGTCTGATTCGGACCCTAGTTTTGTTGTTTGTCTTCCTCAAGGTCGTCTCCTTCATTGCATGGCGTGTCCTTAACCCAACCCCACCTGTTTTTGAACTCAACTCCTTTAACATTTCAGACACCAATTACACCACTGCATTCACCATTACAAACCCCAACAAGAAGCTGACCTTGCTTCTCGACAAATTTGAAGTCGTTATGTTTCAAGGAAACAGGAAAAATGTGGCTTCAAGAGATCAATGGATGCCTACAGATAAATCTTTGTGCCTAAACAACAATGCAATGGTCTTTTTTTCTGTGAAGGGAAGGGTGTTTAAGAAGATAAGTTTTCTTGGGAATACTTTTAACGTCCAAGTGAGTTTAAGGAAAAAATTCTTGGCTTGGAATTGGTTGTCCAAGAGGGAATTCATGATATGGTTTGTTGCAGAGATTTGAGTTTAAGGTTTTTATCTGAAAAAAGGACTGGGAATTATAGTGGTGAAAAAGGGAAATGCTCAGTTCAAGTTGTGTAGATTAATTGCTAATTATCCATGGGATGCCAATATCTGTTTTTAGGCACCATTTCTTTGGTTTCTTTTTTTCTTCTTCTTCTATGTGTTTAAGTTGCTTCAGTTTCATCTCATCTTTTCAAATATCTTCTGTTTTCTGTTGTTCTAATATATAAACGCAATTATTTTGGTATAGAGTTAAACAATAGTAATAAATAACCATATGTGATATATGGAGTTAAAAAATTACAGCTTTAACGTACCAAATTTTAGTTGTGAAGAAGTACATGGTATAAGGAAATTGGTCTCTCTAAAAAATAATTAGAGGCCCTATCAATTTCAAAAGTAAGCAACTAAAGACAATTAATCACGGCGTTAATGTCTTCTGTCAATTGTACATAATTTTGATTAGTATAATAACAAATTTAGCTTGCTATGTTTACATATTTTGTCATTTTGACCTTAATTTAAAAAAAATCAACAAATTCAGCCTCAACATTTACACATGTACACAAATGTTGCATGATAATTTTGCTAAATTAGAACTAACTTGATAGAATATGTAAACTTTGAGCGTTAAATTCATTATTAAACCAATCAAAATCATGTATAATTAATGAAAAGCATTAACATTATGATTAATTATCCTTAGTTACTCACATTTGAAATTGTTTCAATATCAAAATTGAAAAAACCGAAAAAGTCATATATATTCTTCTGGTAATTGTTTAATGTTGTTTTAGAGTCAATATTATTGTCACAATTTTATCATTTTAATAATCTATATCCTTATAATTTTTGAAGAATAAATTAAATTTTTATTATTTTTAAGAGATTAAAATATAATTTTAAGATTACTAATTTAAAGTATTATAAATTATAAAAAGTAAAAATAGAAAATTTTCTATTTTAAGGGTGGGTGGGACCCTTGACTCAACGATTGATTATTGCCTACTACTTTTAAAGACCTGGGCATATTGCATTAGATTTGAATACATACAGAAAAAGGAAAGCATTATAACTTAATTATTTGTAGGATTTAATAAAGGGATTTCAAAGGAATAAACCTTTTGTTGTTGCTGATGTTGACGTAAAGAATGTTCATGCAATCTAGTATTGGAGCACTTCAAAATAAAAAGTAGGGTTTCTTAAACCTGTAGCGTATAAAGGAGTTGATTGCCACACGTTTTACATGCAGTAGATAAATAATCAGAGCGGCTACTGTTGTAATTTAGGGAGGAGTTGGGTTAAATTACTTCGCTACAAATAACTTTATGAACTGAATTTGAGATACAAAATCCACCCTCTAAAACTTAAAACCAATTTAGTCCCTAAAAATAATTCTATATCTAATTAATGTCAGTTATAATTGTCAGCTATAACATTAATTGCAATTCATAGAAAAGTTAATCCCACATTACAACTTGTACTATTTAATTGGCATATTTTAATTAAATAAATTTAGATTCATATTTGTTGATTTTCGAAGTCTTTTAGTAATGCGTTAGTGATGATTTTATGTGCAAAAATTAGGTCAATTAATGATTGAATTCAGTCTTTCAGTATAATCAATATTCTCTTAAATAGAATATACAAAAATCTTTTTAAATGGCTTGATTATACTTTTACCAAGCCTTTATACATTGGACGACATGTTAAGTTAAATGTACGAGAGTTAGTACACTTATTTGTTCAATTAAGAATTAGGAAAATCTTAAAGGTTGCAAATTGGTGAGTTAATAAATTTAAATAACAATTTGTACTTGTTAACTATATGATAAATCAAGGTATATAGACAAAAAAAAATTCCAAACTACGTAAACAAATTAATTGTATATTTCTATGTTTTTACAATTAGTAGTAACTATATACAATTGCAACTGAGACATGACATGAAAAAAATCAACTTTCATATCTTATTCAAAAAAAAAATAAAAACAAAAGTTTTGATTCTTAGATCAAATTTTGAAGAAAAATTAAAGAGTAAATAAAGTCTTATAAACTAATGTAAGAAAACATAACATGATTAAATGTAAGACAAGATAGTAACTAAAAGAAACACTCATCAAATAAATTTCAATAATTGGGACCTTTTTCAAATTATCCATGCATGATATTTTTTTTTTAAGTTAGAAATCACTCAATCACAATGTTGTATGAATTGAATTGGATAATTAAGATTTAGTTGAGAAAACTGTCTTATTAATTAGTCTAAAGAGGGGTTTTGAACTAGTTGATTTGAGAACCGGTACGAAATGGTTGAACCGGACAATTGAACAGAATTTTTTAATTTTTTAATTTTTTTTATTGTGTGAATATGATAAAAGAGAGTAAATTATTATATTAAAAACCCACACTAAGTTTAATTTCCAAGAAAGATTGGAAAAGTCACAAAGATTTAACTAAAACGATTTCACTCAATTCGACTCGACTCAAATTTCATTTCACTCAACTTAATTCGAAAAAATTTTAAATTGAGTTAGGATGATAAAATAGGACTCGTGAACTCAATTAACTCAAATTTTTTTATTCGATTTGATCAAACGCTCACCTTTAGTAGATAGCAGTAAAGTAATATTTGAAAAAAAAATGTAGAGAACATAGAGATAAAAAGTATTTTTAAATAGGGCAAACTACATCCAAGGTCATTAAACTATTAGTAAGTTTATGTTTTGGTCACTCAACTTCAAAAAGTTATAAAATGGTCACTAAACTATTTAAAAGTTTTCATTTAAGTTATTGAACTATTCGAAAGTTTTTATTTAAGTCACTTGGTTGTTAAGTTTTTGTTTTTTAAAAATTGGACTAACGAGTTTCAAGCGACAATTTGATGATCGATACATTGGATCAATACCCATCAATGAGTAAAAGAACATAACTTAGATCCAAGTCAATCTAACAGTCAGTGTCGAAAATAAATAAAGCTATTTGGATTTTGATTTGTAGATTCACAATGTTCAAAGTTGTTTTATGAAAAAAAATTGAACTGTAGAAGAGAAAGAGGATAAGAGCTTATTTTTGTACAAGCAATGTGGATAGAAAAGGCTATACAGTAATGAGTTGATAACCCAATTACTTAAATAAAAACTTTCAAATATTTTAATAATTACTTAATAAATTTTTAAAAGTGAATGATAAAAATATAAATTTACTAATAATCTAACAATATTAAGAAGGGTTGGAAAAAAACACAACTAAAAAAGTTATAAAGGGATGGATGAATATACAATGTTAAGAGAAAATTATAAAGATACAACATAATAAAAAAAAACGTAAAATTTAGGCTTTAAAAATCTTGGTCCTCCAAAGTTTAAGTTTCTGTAAATTATTTTAGATTTTTTTAGTTAAAATCATTTTTATAGATTTTATATAAAAATATAAAAATATTATCATAATAATACTTATTACTTTTTAAAATTTTTAAGTATTTTTTTATTTAAGCTAAATTGATATCCGATTAATTTATGATACTAACTTAATTAAAGACTTAATAATAGTATAAGTGTGAAGAATTTGTATAGTCTATGTTATATATAAATTTTTTTATTGGGATTGTGTCATTAATCAAGTCACACCAACATGAAAAGGAAAAACATTAAAGGTCTGTTTGTTTACATATAAAAGATTTTATAGAAAACATTTTCTGCATTTTCCTGTGTTTGTTTCACAGAAAACAGTTTGGTTAACGGAAAATGACGTATAGTTTAACGTAAAATAAACTCTCTTTTTTTCCTTATAAAATAACTTACCTTTTTTTAAAAGTATAAGTCATTTTTCAAAAAAAAGCTCCTCTATAGGTAATTTTATTTTTATATAAAAATTAACTTAAATCAAGCTTAATATTATTATTGTAACATCCCGAAATAGGGCCTAAACGGAATAGTGGTTGCGAAACCATAAATTCGAGGTAGAAAATTTTATTTTATTATTATTTTGAGGTTCATGGTATGATTGCATGATTGTGTGAAAATTTCGTGATGAAATTCTATGCATAAAGTGCTTAAGTTGAGGTTAGGGACTAAATCGAATAATTTGCAAAACTTGCATTCTAGAAGTTTTTAGTATGAAATTACTTTGGAATATTAATTAGGAGGGTTTAAATAAAATTTGACCAATTTTAAGTTCATGGACAAAAATTAGGACATGGAAGGAATTTTTGAAAGTTTAGTAAGGAGGGGTAATTTGGTCATTTGGATATTAAATGAATTAAAAAGGGAAAAAGAACACAAAAATGGTCATCTTCTCAATTAGTTTTTGCCGATTTTTGCTCTCCTCCATAGCTGGGGTTTCTTCAACTTTCAAGCTTCATAGTAAGTGATTCCAAGCCCCGTTTTTAATGATCTTTACGTTTTTGGAGTCCCGGTAACTTGATTAAGCTTATTCTAGCAATAATTCAACCTAGGGTTCATATTTGGAAAAATACCCATGGCTGAAATTTGTGTATTTTGGTGTTTTATGATAGAATATGAGGTTTTAAATTATGTTAAACAACTTATGCTACTCGGTTTTAAGTGAAAACGAGTAAAATGGCTTAAATTGGAAAAAATACCAATAGTCATAAGTATATGTTAGAGTGTGATTTTGATATTGCCATAGAAGGGAAAAATGATCAGCATGTCATAAAACATAAGAAAATAGGATGAAGTTTAATTTACGAGCCTTGGGGCAAAAGTGCAAATATGTGAAAGTTTAGGGATAAAAATATAATTTTGCAAAATGTGGGTCAAGGACTGTTTTAATAAATGTGAATATTAAATAAGTTAAATTTGCTATTATAGATCAAGAAGAACGAAATTCGGGAGTAGATCGGGGAAAAGAAAAAGTAAAGGACTAAATTGTAAAGTTTAGTCACATTTTGTATCAAGGTAAGTTACAGTAAATAAATGCAATATTCTTTTATTTTACATTATTATTGTCAATTTCCAGCATTTATATATTATGTTATGAAAATATTTAAAGTCGAATTTAAGGTGAAGTGACAGAGGAAAAGTGTTAGAAAGCCCCGGTTGAACCCTAGGAATGTTAGGATATTAGGGTTGACAGGACAGAACAGAAATGAGCCATGTAAGTCCATATTAGAAATATGGCTTTGGAGACAGGATTGAGCCATGTAAGTCCATATTATATATGGCATTGGAGACAGGAATAATTCATGTAAGTCCATGTCAAAGATATGGCATTGGCAGGATATTGATAGACAGGAACGACCCTAGTATCCTTAGTATTCCGAGTGGTTCAACGGGTCAGGATACGAGTTAAATTACAGTGAATTAACAGCAAAGGAAAAATAGATTATACTTATGAAAAAGGAAAGGTCAAGTAAGAAAGAAGGTAAGGGAATAAAGAAGAAGATAGAAATTGAGAAGTAAAGAAATTTATGATGTTAGATGATATTATGCATAATTATCCATTATGTTGAATGTTGTGATTTATTTGCTTGTAAGCTTACTAAGCCTAGTGCTTAATCTCTTTATTTTCTTCTTCTTATAGTACTTATCTAGTCACTCGGGGATCGAAGGAAACGTCGGAGGCCGATCACACTATCAAAGAAATAACTCGGTATAACTAGACGTTTTGTTTTGGGTATGGCATGTATAGAAACTTAGCTACTTTTGGTATAATATGAACAATGAATGATCTGTAAATACTTGCTAGTGATTAGCTAATAAAATAGCCGATGATATACATGTTTACTAATATGTATGATTGAATGATGATTATCACATGAAAATTATGAAAAATGTGAAAGTAACCTAAAAACAGATTCAAGTAACAGAAATGATGTAACTTTGAAAAATCACTAAAAATTGTAGAAACATAGTTTGAAGATGAATAATACATGAAATTAAAGCTTATTATGTATATTTTCTTATGGAATAAGCAAAACAGGTAAAGGTATTATATTTTATGAGATATCTGAGTTTTAGTGAAACAGGGTCAGAGCGATTTCTGGATCTCCTGTTTCAACTTTGGAAATTCACCATAAATTGTAAAAAATTAATTATAAGGTGTAATTTATATGGTTAGAATCCTTGTTGAATCTAGTTTTGATAGAAACAAAGGGCTTAGTCATATGAATTTTTTACAGGAAGAAACATGGTTCGTAGTAAGAAGAGTTCAGTGCAGTCGAGTTTTGAAACAGGGGAAACTTTAACTAATAAATTGTACTAATTGGCCAAGTCAAAAATTCTAGAAAAAAATTAGTAGATATATATATGAGTCTAGTTTTAGAAAAATTTACGGATCTAAATTTTGAGTTTTGAAACTCGAGAAATGGATTTTTAAGCAACCATGACGCAGAAAAACAGTTTATTCCAAAAATTAAAATAAGTGGTTTAGAGTTGTTTAAAAGGTAAGATAAGTGTAGTAACACCTCAAGCTTGACTCCGGTGACGGTTTTGGGCGTGGGGGTGTTACAATTATATTTATAATAATTTTTATTTTTATTTTTAAAAATATTTAAAATATTAATATATAATATTATATTTTTCAATATTATTAAACATACATATTTAATTATTTACATTTAGTCATATAATAAACTATTAATATAAATTATTATTTTAATAAATTAATTTTATTTTAATAATAATTTTAAAAATAATAATATTAAATAATATTCTTCACCTATTATTAAAAAATTCAATATTAATATTTTAATAATAAATATTTATTACAATTATAAATATATTAATAATAAATGCTTTGTAGTATAAAGGTTAAAATATGCCATAATTCTATGTACTCTCCACGAATTTGCAATTTAGTCTCTGCACTTTTAATTTCAAGAATTTAATCCTTCTACTTTTTAGATTTGAAAACCAAACCTAATTGTTAGTTTTTTTTTGTCAATTTTATTGATGTCACATTTTTAAATAAAAAATACTCACTTGCTAGTTATTTAACTAAAAAAATGGCATTATAATGAACTTGAATTTAATAAAATGTTTTTAATATATACAAAAACAATGTAAAATATAAATTTATAGATATAAAATAAACTCAATTAAATAATGAAAAGATAAGAAAATTTTAAATGTATATTTGTTTCATTGAAAATAACTTTTATGAAATATTTTTAAGAAATTGTCAAACCTAACAGAAAATATTTTACACAGATTGATCCAAACACTAAAAAATATTAACTTTTGTAGAAATTATTTTTCAGAAGTCATTTTCAATGAAATAAACAGACACTAAATATATAAAAATAAAGATATAAATGAATAAAGTCTCATGTTTTGAAAAACAAATTCAAACAAGAATTCATCAGTGGTGCTAGAAAGAAACAAAACTGATATTAAGGTATTACCTTTTGTTCCATTTTTCTTTATATGAAATAAACCTGAAGCGTAATTACTTCATGCTACTTTCGTGCTGCCTGGGCCTTCATTGCAAAATAAATCTACTCTTTAATTTCACTTTTCATTTTACTCCAATCAAGTGAAAGAAAAAGCATTGACATAAGACCAACATTCAGCACTGACATCATGTTTTTGGTATTCAAACTTAACACACTCTGAGATTTTAACCATCATAATCGTATTCATACTTTCTGTAATAGCAAAATACAAGTGATGGTGCTGTAACTTGGTTCGGCAAAAGAATTTTTATCCTTTTTGAGGATTAATTTTTGAGAAATCTATACACCGACGACGACAAAGATTCATTTTTTGAAATCTGTAAACCCGACGCGCAGCATGGCTGCACACTAGTATATATATATATACGCACAACATTATAGCATACTTATTTAAACAAATTGTATATATATTATTTAAACAAATTGTATATATATATGATTTAAAAGCTAAACGAGACTTTATTTGAAATAGTAAAGATGAAGTAGTAAAGAATATGCATGTCTTGCACAATATATGTATTAATTTTTTTTAGATTTATTAAAATAAAAAAAAGCATAAATATCCCAAATTAATATCCTTACTTTGTAAATGAAAGGGGCTCATACAAATAAATTTATAATTTTATAAAATATGCACATATCATTTGTGCTTAAATATTACTCGACTGCCTGATTAAAACTATAATAACAATCGATCGAGATCATCAAAATGCTTAAATGGGTACAAAAATTGTTTCCATGACTTGCATGCCAAGGAAGATTATATTTATATATATGGGGTATAGAAAAAACTCATCCTGCAAAAATCTTCACAGCAAAATTTGGCCTCTAACAAAGCACTCCATGTGTACTTTACATCTCCAATTCCAGGTTTACCGTTGTAGGTGACCATCAGTACTGATCAGGGAGCTCCCTCCAGCAACGCTCTCAAAAACCAGCATCAGCACCTAACTTATCCATTAAACAGCAAGAAAAAAAAGGCAAATCTATCTGCAAAGTTCTATATTGCATGAGCAGTTTTCAGCTCATACCATGCCATCAATGGGATCAGAAAAACCAGAAAGAGTCGATCCTCCTCCATAGGCACATCTGGAATATCAAACCTGTCTTCCTCTATAGTTCTATTGATCACAGAAACAGGTGATCGTAATATCATGTCAAGGAAACAACAAAATTGACTCCGACAAACCAAAGAAAAAAACCTGGATAAGTCCAATATGATCTTCCAGGTCAAAATATTGCATTATACATTATCTAATACTGGAGGCATGTTTAGATGCATAATGGAAACATATAGGAATGAAAAAACAACATTAGTTTTTGCTACCATTGTTAAATTTTAAAAGAACAACTGGTTTTCAACATTGTACAGTTTCTTCCTCTAGAATTGAACTTATGCATGTAATTCTTAGTTCTTCCCTCCTAGTTTTAAGTTTTACATTTTTAAAAACTTCACAGCCTACATAACAATCTTCATACCTACTCCAACTGACCCATTCTTTCCACATTACAACATACAACATGTATAAAAACCTAAGAGAAAACAAGTAGTTCATAGATAATCAGTAATACCTCATCAAAGGAACAAAAAGACGTAAGGAAATTCTTATATCCAAAATCATGAAAAAATTAATGAATACTTGAAAAGAAAAGGATATCTAATACCATAAGATCACCCTCCTTCTCACCACGGTTGCAGCTGTTATCTAGCTCCCTTATAATTTCAGGAGTAACCTATAGTAAGAAGGGCACAAGATACATTAATTGTCAAAAAGGGACATAAGGGAGAAATTTAGAAGTTTCTATTCAGTTACTTTGCCAGTATTAGGAAGTGTTCATGTGTGTGTGTGTGACAAAGAGAGAAAGGGGAGTCTTACTAATTTATGCTTTTGTGTATCAAGTAAAATTCTAAGGTTATTTTTATCTTCCTTGCGGAGTTTATTTTTGTACCTGCAAGAGATATAGACATAATTTAGATGACTGTAAATATGGGACAAACCAACTGCAAATCATTTTAATGCAACTCTTATATAAAAGCATATTAAGCGTCTGTTGACTCCTTTTTACACATCTCTAAAGGTTAATCCTTTCATCTTCCTTAATTATAAAAGAGATGCTAAAAACTTGTTCAGAAAAAAAAACAACGTTTTATAACCCTTAATTCCTGCAACACCTAACTCTCATGTAACCTTATATTTGCATCAGAAAAATAGAGGTCTGCATAGAAATTCATTCATTACGAAGTACCAAAATACATACATATCTGCATGCATGCATGTATGTATGTATGTATGTATGTATGTATGTATGTATGTATGTATGTGTGTATGTGTGTATGTATGTATGTATGTATCACTTGTACTCTCTTTTTCTACATTTACTAAATTACAAAAGATAATCTTTAACTAAACTACAAAAAGCACAAACACAATAACCTAAAAGGAAAACATAAAGTTAAAAAATGTGGACGAGCAACAATCAAATCGTTAACAAGGAAAATGACGACTGAAACGATATCTTGACCTTTGCTTTCAATATACCTCAATGCTCTTCCTCAATGAAGAGATACACTAATGAAGTGTCTCCTAAGTTTCTTAAACGAACAGACGTCTCCTTCCAAATACTTTATAAAACCATTTAAAAAAAAAGACTGTTCAAGAAATTTTAAAGATCGCCTGCAAAATAAAAAACAAAAATACAATACAACAAATATGAATGTCAAGTATAACAGAGCTGGGAGTTCCATTATAGTTGAGAACAGAGGAGAAGGGGAATATGCTCCCATTACTAACACTATTTTGTCTCATGCAACTTAACAATTCTTCTTCTTAATTTTCTTCAATCAGAAAAGCAAAACTCAGAATAAATAAACTAATGCTTGACATAAATTTTACCTCATCAAAGCTTATAATCTCACATATCAAAGTAGGAAATTTTATGCATATTAAATAGAAGGTTAAATAAGTGATATGCTCAAGAGGCAAAACAATTCTAACAAATTTTACCAACCTTTGTACAAATGCCAAAAGAGAGTGATGCCATATTACAGGCATTATCCTTGTATCCTCAAGAAATCTCATAAAATGATCAACAACAGCATCAACCACACGATAAGGCAGAGCATATTTCTTCTCCAAAAGAAGCTTTATAAAATAACTGCAATGATTTACCAACAAATATCAAATGCTATTTAAGGCATTACATGAAAAATCAATTTCTGTTCTCTAGATTAACAATCCTTACAAGATGCAAGAAAAAATATATACAAAAAGAGAACCAGATCATGGGAAAAAATGAGCAAGAAATATAACGTGTTAAATCTTTCCTTTTAGCACCACCAACTCTTGCTTCTAAAAGAGGGAGAGAGAGTGAATGTGTGTGTGTGCGTGTGTGTATGAGAGAGAGAGAGAGAACTAGAACACCTTGTTGTGCCACAATATTCCATTTCCACAAGCTTCATTAATGCAACACTGCAACAGCATTTATAAATTAGAAGTCCAAATAATCATCTCAACTAAACAATTTGAATGAAAAATCTAGCCGCCTTAGAGACAAAAAGAAACATGTTCAGATCACTAATTCCATTGAAAATATTAAATATGTAACTTTTAAAGATTCACGGGCTCACAGACAATCCTTTTTATTAGGATTCCTTTCATGAAAATAAAAATAAAAACTACGATGGTAAGTACTAATTTTAAATGATTCTTGCTGCAAAGAATAGATCAATAGAATTTGATTTTCACCAAAGTGCAGCAGGTTATCCACAGTTTTTTTGCCAAAGCCAGCTTCATGATCCTCACTAGCAAACTCCAACTCAGTGTGCTTCTCATATTGTGATTCTTATTTACACATTGCTATACCAAGCAACTTAAAGCAAAAACTGTGATAACATGTTATGCAATAGGCTACTGAAAGCTATCAAATACAATAGGCATTTCTCTGAGTAGTTTAAAATGAATAACATATCTTCATTTTTACAACTTGACTCAACATACCTCCAACTTTTAACATTAAAATAGACCTCCCAAAATATCATATAATCAAAAGCACCATTAAAATACCTTGAGTGAAGCATAGGAATGGACACTTTTTGAAGAACACTCCCAACGATAACCACCTCCCTAAGATTGCATGTCTCTGACTGAAAAAGAGCAGCAGAACAAGAAGATTTTTGTGATAAAATTCGTACATCCTGACAAACTTATTAAGACCAACTTACATACAATACAAGTGGAGCATTAATCATAACATTAAAAAGTAAACTGATACGAATAAGAATTTAACAAAAATGGGGCAAAATCACGGGGCTGCAGTATCTATCTGAAAGAGCACAACTTGATGCTAAAAAGCTCAGAACAGCTCAACCAATAATGAAAACTTGGACTGTTAGATTCATCAAGTAGAAAAATACTCATGATTCACTATGCTAGGCAGGAAGTTGTATACCTTGCACAATGGAAACAATATTCCCTTGTTGAATGCAGCAGGTTTATAAAGAGCCTTCTTCAAGGATTGATATAGAGCAAAATGAAGTCGCTTATTCTTCTGAACATCATCTCTAATGCATCGAAGTAAGACTAGCCTATAAAAACGCTCTGCCTTCTTAGCACCCAAATTAGAAGCAAATATTCTTGTGGCTTGGAACATTGCATTCGGAGACCACTGCTCAGGTTCAGTCAAGTACAAAACATCCTCCCAGAGTTGCATTGAAGGAATGTGTTTAAAGGCTTTGGGCATTTACCCAGCTGTGTATTTGTTCAGAAACTTGGCAACATTGCATATTTAATCCACATCCAGAGTTTTAAGGTTTCTGCACATCCTTGATATAAGCAAAAGAACCATACATATAAAAAGATACGAAAATTACCCTTTATACAAATCTATGAGGGCGTCATCCTACTTGGGCAAAGGTCGTGTTTCTGCAATTAAACAAATTGAACAATCAAGCACCACTACTAGTCTACTAGTACGTAAAATTCTTGCTAACGTCATTAAATTAGCAAAGAAAAACTAATTTTAACATTTACCTGAAGCAACATTTCCATCATTCTCCTTGATCTTTTGAATTATAATGTCAGCAAGTGTCCTTTGCGGACCAGCATCCTTCGATAAGAATGCCTCAAGCAATTTCTCATCTTCCTCATCAATCTCATCCTATAACATAAAAGTCCAATAGTTTGCAAATTGTAAATTAACAGAACTACGGTTTTCCCAATAAACTAAGGCTCCATTTGATTATTACTGTTGCAGTTTTTCCAGTTCCTTTCTACTGTTTGCTAATTTACTTGAAAATTACTCAACAGAAAAATCATGCTACAATTAGATTAAAAATGAGAAAATAGTTAAATTGTCACAAAATCACCCATCTTTCCTGCATAAGGATCATCTCTAACAATTTAACATCAAAAAGCAACCTGAAAAGATATATGATCACATAAAATAAACTTACTTCGTAGTTGCCAAATTGACTTTGGGTCTCAAAAAAATCCACCAAAATTGTCAATATCCTCTTCTTCTTCTTCTTCTTCTTCTTCGTGCTTATTATGCTCTTCTTTAACCGAACCAAATGCGTTCCTAACGTTCCCTCCTGAGGCTTCATCTTCTATTTCCTTCTGCTGAAGAAGCGCCTCTTTCAAGAATTTCGAGCTTATTCCCGTCGAAAGCATCTGCACCGAAAACAAACAAATAAAACGAGAACACAAATTTAGATAAAAATTAAAAAACGAAAGAAGAAATAAGAAAAACAAAAAGAAGGGAAACGGCTCAGTATTACTTTGTCTTGCTTTTGGTGGTGTTTAGGAGCTTTGGAGCGTTTCTTTGAGGAGGCAACGGAATCGCCATCTGCCAGAAAAGGTTGCGAATTTCTGTTTCGTTCTCTTTTGTTCTTCACCATTGAAGAAGGGCTGCAATTTTTGAATCAAGGATTGAGAGGAAGAATAATGGAACGAGATTTTGGTACCTGGAAACTGTCAGGGTTTTAAGACGTGGCAAATTCGTAATTCAAGACACATAAGAGCTTTCATATTTCAGTGCACAAATTCTTCTGGGACTGTTTGGCCCATAAGAAAATGATGAAATTTTTCATT